>NW_020664540.1:601438-640752 GCF_002925995.2 Terrapene triunguis | reverse complement strand
ACTTCAAGACTCCTTATAAGAAATGGAAAGGGAGGTGGATATTTTTTGCTGTTTTTAAAATTAAATAGGCAGCTAGTATTGTTTTTAAAATTATTATGAAGAACAAGTTTAAGTTTTGTTGTAACGTGCGTTGTTTGCCTGGACTGCTCAAGACCTGAATGCTTGTGTAGGAGGAA
Source organism: Terrapene triunguis (assembly GCF_002925995.2). Classification (NCBI taxonomy): domain Eukaryota; kingdom Metazoa; phylum Chordata; order Testudines; family Emydidae; genus Terrapene; species Terrapene triunguis. The sequence continues at coordinate 640,576 of NW_020664540.1, read as the reverse complement.
CTCTGAGTTGGCTTCTTAAATACCTTCATGCTGTTTCACATCTGATACTCCTTGATGAAACATAGGAGCCTTGTCTTATAACAGGCTTATTCGAAGTGATACAAGCTATGAAAGTGAGATCTTGGAAGAGTTGCCATTTTCATAATGCAATAAAAATACTGTAATGATAAATAATAATTAATAATACATAGTGTGTAATAAACATGTCACAAAAACAAATTTTATATTTCCAAGATCACGGCTTTTATAATTTATACTCAGGTAAAGGAGAAAATCCCTGGAAATATTCATTTTTAAGAGGGGGTTCATGAGACTTGACATTTTAGTGAAAGAGGTTCACAGGTTGTTAAAGTTTGGGAACCACTGGTCCAGAGTGACCTAGACAAATTAGAGGATTGGGCCAAAAGAAATCTGATGAGGTTCAACAAGGACAAGTGCAGAGTCTTGCACTTAGGAAGGAAGAATCCCATGCACCGCTACAGGCTGAGGACTGACTGGTTAAGCATCAGTTCTGCAGAAAAGGACCTGGGGATTACAGTGGACGAGAAGCTGGATATGAGTCAGCAGTGTGCCCTTGTTGCCAAGAAGGTCAACGGCATATTGGGCTGTATTAGTAGGAGCATTGCCAGCAGATCGAGGGAAGTTATTATTCCCCTGTATTCGGCACTGGTGAGGCCACACCTGGAGTATGGCATCCAGTTTTGGTTCCCCCACTACAGAAGGGATGTGGACAAACTGGAGAGAGGTCCAGCGGAGGGCAACAAAAATGATTAGGGGGCTGGGGCACATGACTTATGAGGAGAGGCTGAGGGAACTGGGGTTATTTAGTCTGCAGAAGAGAAGAGTGAGGGGGGATTTGATAGCACCCTTCAACTACCTGAAGGGGGGTTCCAAAGAGGATGGAGCTCAGCTGTTCTCAGTGGTGGCAGATGACAGAACAAGGAGCAATCGTCTCAAGTTGCAGTGAGGGAGGTCTAGGTTGGATATTAGGAAACACTATTTCTCTAGGAGAGTGGTGAAGCACTGGAATGGGTTACCTAGGGAGATGGTGGAATCTCCATCCTTAGAAGTTTTTAAGGCCTGGCTTGACGAAGCCTTGGCTGGGATGATTTAGTTGGTGTTGGTTCTGCTATGAGCAGGAGATTGGACTAGATGACCTCTTGAGGTCTCTTCCAACCCTAATATTCTAGGATTCTATGTTTCTGGATTGGAGACGGTGGTCTTTTACTGGAGGATACAGGAGCTGCACCAATAGTGAATTACAACTGTGAAGTTTGATAATGTAGACAAGGCTCCTGTGATAGAAGGATTGACAGCTCTTCTCCTGCTTAAAACAGTCGTATCTTGTCTTCATTTGCTGGAAGGATAACCACAGTGATATAAGTCTTTGAAAATATTGGATGTAAAGAATGAAAACATAAAGGAAGAGGAAGACCAGAGGGCACAAGTAATTTGTTCTTGCATATAAAAACTCTCATCTCTTACTGGCTGGTTAGAATCCAGCCTCAGCCAGTAATGATTAAAAGTTACCACCATTTAATAGTTTTTCATCATTTCAACCCAAATTTTCTGTGGATATGTCATCATCACTAAACTGCTCACCACAATTGGTACCTCGGTTGACAGTTTCAGAAAAGAGACCAGCACTGAATAGGTATAAGGAGATTCACCTCTAGAGTTGGTCACTCCACTCCAAAGTTGAGGTCTGATGGGGTGTCCACCCCATAAAAGGCCTTAAGGGGTAAATTAGGCCAATCAACCTATAGGCAGTGCCTGGAGGAAAGCTAAGGCCTAATTGGCTGATGAAGTCTAGCGCGAGGAGGAACTGAGTTGGGTTTATAAAGCCAGGACGCTGGCAACAGAAAAGGGCTACGGGAAAGTGGTATGTAGCCATTCCCTGGGAGTAAGGAGGCATGTTTGAGGGTACAGGGCTCAGTAGTCTGTAGTTATTCCCTGGGAGGAGGGAGTTTGAGCTGGTACAGCTGGCGGTGGATGAGGGGGCGGGGGAGAAGGGAGGTGAACCAGAAGCTGTAGAAAGGAGTCCAGAGAAGGAGCAACAGGATCTAAAGAAAGCAGACCACAGTTGCCAAGTATAGGGTCCCTGGACTGGAACCTAGAATAGAGGGCGGACCTGGATTCCCTTCCCAGTCACTGGGGAAGAGGCACAATCAGAGCAGTACCAGAGAACACTGCCTGAGACCGTTCATGCGGAAAGACTTTGACTAACCCCCAGAAAGGGAAACCACATAGTGATCTGGCTGGAGGGCCAAGTCACAAAGAGGAGGTTGCAGTTCCTGGAACATGAGAAGGACCGCAGAGAGCGGGAGAGACAGAGTGACAAAGTGCGACTGCTGGAAGGGGCGTTGGCCTAGCAGAGCTAATCCCCAGGAGGCGGTGCCATCTAGCAGTGAGTAGAGCACGGGGGTGAAAGTAAGGCGGTACGGGCTGGTACAGCGTACCAGTAAAAAGTGGCCACTGGTACCGGCCCGTACAGCTGACTTTAAAGCGCTGCTGCGGCAAAGTACCCTGCTTAAAGCCTTACTGCAGCAGCGCTTTAATGTCGTGGCCCCTTTTGCCCTGCCCCCCCGGCTGCTGCCGACGTGGAGAGGGGCAAAAGGAGCAGCTACCCTGGGGCCCGCGATTTAAAAGGGCCTGGGGCTCCAGCCAGGTGGCTGGAGCCCCTGGCCCTTTAAATCACCGCTGGAGCCCAGGGCGGCGTGGGCTAGGCAGCGCAGATGGACTGGCTGGGGGATACTGACCCCAGCCCCACCCCTTCTGCCCAAGGCCCAGCCCCTTCCGGGGGGGCTGGAGCCGGCCCCCGTACCAGTAAGAGTTCAATTTTACTTTCACCCCTGGTAGAGCACCCTGTCATAAGGTCATAGATTGGAATTTAGGAATCTATCAACACCAGAAGGGACCATCATTGTGATCATCTGGTCTGACCTCCTGAATAACACAGGCCTTGGACCTTCCCCAAAATAATTCCAAGAGCAGAGCTTTTAGAAAACTTCCAATCTTGATTTTAAAATGGTCAGTGATGGAGTATTCATCACAACCCTTTGTAAATTGTTCCAATGATTAATTACCCACACCGTCAAAAATGGATGCCTTATTTCCAGTCTGAATTTAGCTTCAACTTCCAGCCATTGGCTCATGTTATACCTTTTCCTGCTAGATTGAAGAGACCATTATTAAATATTTGTTCCCCATTTAGATACTTACATGTAGGTAATCAAATCACCCCTTAACATTCTTTTTGTTAAGCTAAATAGAATGAGTTCTTTGAGTCCATCACTACAAGGCAGGTTTTCTAATTCTTTAATCATTCTTGTGGTTCTTCTCTGAACCCTCTCCAATTTATCAACATGATTCTTGAATTGTGGGCACGAGAACTGAGCACAGTATTTCAGCAGTGGTTGCACCAGTGCCAAATACAGAGCTAAAATAACTTCACTATTCCGATTCAAGATTCCCCGGATTATACAACCCAGGATTGCATGAGCTGTTTTGGCCACAGCATCACACTGGGTACTCATGTTCAGCTGATTATCCACCCCACCCCCAAATATTTTACAGAGTCACTACTTCCCAGGATAGAGTTCTCCATTATGTAAGTGTGGCCTACATTCTTTGTTCTTTACATTTAGTTGCATTAAAACAAATATTGGTTGCTTGCGCCCAGTTTACTAAGCAATCCAGATTGCTCTGAAACAGTGCCCTGTCCTCTTCACTATTTACCACTCCCCCAGTATTTTTGTCATCTGTAAACTTTATCAGCAATGATTTTATGTTTTCTTCCAGGTCATTGATAAAGATGTTAAACAGCACAGGGCCAGGAACTGATCACTGCAGGACCCCACTGGAAACAGACCAGCTCTATGACAATTCCCCATTACAGTTATATTTTGAGACCTAGCAGTTAGCTAACGTGTGCCGTGTTAATTTTATATTGTTCTAGTTTTTTAATCAAAATGTCGTGCAGTACCAAATCAAATGCCTTACAGGAGTCTAAGTATATTATATCAACACTATTACCGTTATCAATCAAACTGGTAATCTCATCAAAAAGTATCTCATTAGACAGAATCTATTTGCCATAAACCCAAGCTGACTTGTATTAATTACATTACTCATTTAATTCTTTATTAATAGAATCCCATATCAGCTATTCCATTATATTGCCTGAGATCAATGTCAGGCTGTTAGGCCTTTCATTACCCAGGTTATCCCATTTAACTTTTTTAAAAATTAGCACAATGTTAGCTTTCTTCCAGTCTTCCCCAGTTCCCCTAGACTTATTGAAAATCAACATTAATGGTCCAGCGAACACCACAGCTAGATCCATTGTGGGCTGCTGCCACTTGTCTGTAGCTGGAAGACTTCTGTCTCCGGTACTTTCCATGAGCACTAAGTTCAGTTTAAGAAACAAGGAAATTCTCAGCGCTCCAGCAGAGCGTGTACAAGGGGGAAAAAGACATGATGTGGCTGGAAGCTAAACAAACAATTGAGTAAACATGTGTACTTGAGAAACCCATTGTTGATTTATCTTAGAGCACATTTTTGGAGTGGTAGCTATGAACTTACTAGTAGAAGTAAATGATATTTACCAGTCCTCCCACATTGGTTGCACATCAGCTACTGTATATACTCACTTGAATGTGATCGTCAGCAGTCAGGATTCTTGGCGGTTGTTTACTCCTTGTGAAGGAAATTAATATTGAGCTAATCCTTTCTTTTGTTTTGTGTCTAAAGCAGATTATCATTAAATGGCCCTTTTTCTTGACGTTTCCTGTGATAATCTAAGTTAGAGTTAGGGCAGAGATTTTGTTAGAGATTCAGCTGATGCTATATACAGTAACTGCTCACTTAAAGTCGTCCCGGTTAACGTTGTTACGTTGCTGATCAATTAAGGAACATGCTCATTTAAAGTTGTGCAATGCTCCCTTCTAATGTTGTTTGGCAGCCGCCTGCTTTGTCTACTGCTTGCAGGAAGAGCAGCCCGTTGCAGCTAGCTGGTGGGGGCTTGGAACCAGGGTGGACCAGCAGCCCCCCATCAGCTCCCCACTCCCCTAAGTTCCCTGTGCAGCAGCTGCCCAGCAGGCTAGCAATTGCAGCTGTCCCTCCCCCCACTGCCATGTGCTGCTCCTGCCCTCTGCCTTGGAGCTGCTCCCCGAGACTCCTGCTTGCTGTGCGGGTGGGAGGGAAGGAAGAGGGGGGCTAATGTCAGCGTGTCCCCCTCCCCCTGCTCCTGCACCCCGCTTACCCCATCTTCCATAGAGCAGGGGGGACACACCAGGGCTCAGGACGGAGGGAGCTTGCAGCAGCTGCAGTCTCAGCAAGCTGATCTAATTAACAAGGCAGTGTACTTAAAGGGGAAATGCGCATATCTCCCTCCATTCCTGCTGCCTTGTAGAGTGAGAGAGTTAACCCTTGAGGGCTCAACCAAGTGCTAGTTCATCATTTAGCAGTAAGGGAAATATCCCACCCTATGACTCCTCCACCTCAACCAAGCTTCACAATCATCATCACTGTGTACCAGTATTAAATTGTTTGTTTGTTTAAAAATTATACTGTGTGTGTGTGTGTGTGTGTGTGTGTGTGTGTGTGTGTGTATATTTTTCACCCGACAAGATTATATTATATATATATAAAATATAGTCTTGTCGGGTGAAAAAATTCCCTGGAACCTAACCCCCTCATTTACATTAACTCTTATGGGGAAATTGGATTAGCTTAACATCGTTTTACTTAAAGTTGCATTTTTCAGGAACATAACGACAACGTTAAGTGAGGAGTTACTGTATAATGAAATCAGCCGGTCATTTAACATAGTTGCTTGAACTGGAATTTTAAAGAGCCATCACAAGAGCTCATATACTCAGAGGTATTTGTATTTAATTGACCAATATTGTTTGGAGTGATAGAGTGGGAAGACTGAATGAATTATACAGGTCCTAGCAAAGGCTACATGTTAAAGCATGTTGAACTTCCTTGCGTTTTCTGCTGGGAGTTTTAGTTTATTATTTTCCTCTTTTGACAGCTAAATTTCATTTTGACACTTAGTTTCCACTATGTCCTACAGTGTTGCCTTTATTCTGACAGATTTTTATATATGCTGCTGTCCACCAAGCGATATGGTTTTACAGAAGAAAGTTTGACGGATTATTTTCCTTCCACCTTTTAATTCTTGGTGCCCAACAACAGATGGCCAGAATGACATTGACAGTGAAGCATACCTAGTATTCTCACAATGTAACTTGTTACATAAAACACACACCTCAACTGGGTTTGTCTACACTGCAATGCAAGCCCAGGGTTAGTGGGACTTGAGTCAGCTGACCCAGGTTGCAGACCCTGGGGCTTGAGCATCTACACGGATTGTTAAGCCGACATTAAGAATTTTCTAACCTGGGTTCGAACCCTGTGCTCTGGTGTCCACACTGCAGCACACAGACCCTTGTCAAATCCAGAATATCCCAGACTCCCTAATGCCCTCCTGAAATGTGGCTGCTCCAGCTTTTTGCCCATCGTGCATGGTGGGAAAACTTTACTGCCCACCTGCACTACAGGAAGTCTGAACAACCCACTATCACAGCCTGCCGGGCAATATGGAGGAGGTGCCTTTTCAAGAACTTCTCTTGCTTGTGCTTTCACTCCTGTGTCAGGAATCCGGCAGAGCTTCAGAGAGGCACTGATGGACATTTTTGGTGGCATTTTCTGACCCACTAATGGCACCTGATAGAGCGTATGATGGAGCAGGAGCAGGAGCACCCAGGCATGGCAGACTCGCAAGGGCTGATGCTGCTCAATACACTTGGTATAACTACTGAGGCTAACTAAGTAGACCAGTGCTTCTGGCACAGGGCCACAAGCACAGACTGGTAGGATCACATCATTATGCAGACCTGGGATGACCAGCAGTGGGTCCAGAACATTCCTGTAGCTTTGTGAGCAGTTCACCCCAACCCTCCAGTGTAAAGACACATGCATGACGTAACCCTGGCTGGTCCAGAAGCGGTTTCTATATCTGTCTGGAAGCTGGCTACCCCAGACTGCTACAGTGCCATCACCAATCAGTTTGGCATCACAAAGTCGACTGTGGGTAAAGTGGTGGCAGGCATAAAAGATATTCCTGAGGGAATGAGGTTCCCTAACTGTGTCAGGGCCATTGATGTGTGCCCATAGTTTGCCCTCCTCAAGGAGAACATGAGTACATAAACTGCAAAGGATACTTACTATTCCATTGCTATGCAGGCCCTCATGGATCACAGAGGTCAATTTATGAATGTCAATATGGGCTGCACTGGGAAAGTTCATGGTGCCAGGGTTTTTCACCGCTCGGGAGTCAACATTGATGGACAAGCTGGGTCATTATTCCCACCAAAAGACATGGTCATAAATGGAGTTACTGTCCCCACCGTTATGCCGAGGGACCTCACATATCCGCTTTTGCCTTGGCTTATGAAACTGTACCCTGATTTCAGAGGCCATGGCAAGGGACAGTTTAATTACACTCTTAGCAGGTGTAGAATGGTGGTTGAATGGCTTTTGGCCGATTGAAATCCTGTTAGAGATGTCAACAGACCCATTTGGATGCCAGTGTCATCAATACTGTCTGCACTACTGTGGCTTGTGCTCTTCACAGTCTTTGTGAAGCCAGAGATGATCCCTTTCCCCCTGAATGGACCTATGACAGCAAGGGGCCGGTGAATCGGTACCCGCAGACAGTGCAGCTACCACAGCTGGAGCTGTCTGCACCCGGGCAACAGAAGTCAGGGATGCTTTGTGCTCCCTCTGTAGGGACTTGCATGGCCCAATGGAAGAGGGGGAATAGTGCCTCTGACTGTGCTTGTGGTGGAACGGGTCTAATTCGTTGGGTGGGGGGGATGGCTTGATTCACATGCAATGTACTTGTACTATATGAAATGGGGGGGTAGCTCCTGTCCCTTCTGTGTCTGCTGTAGGCTCCGCAGTAAGTTGTTCCTTGGAGGTGCATCAAACAGGCTGTTTGATTGGGTTGCCACCTTTTCTACTGGCTGGTAACCGGACCCCCAAGGCCCCACCCCCTGCTCTGCCTTTTCCCCAAGTCCCCACCCCCTTCACCACCTCTTCCCCACCAGATGAAAAAAAACCAGACATCAGGGCTTGTCAAATGGCACCTGGACATACAAGCCGAAGCCCAGAAAACCAGCCAGGTGGCAACCTACAAACAGCTCCTCTGGGCCGAATATGCTGCTGCTACACCTGTTCCAGAGTCTGCTCTGGGACTGGTTTCAGCAACAGAGTAACTTCCTGGTCCTCACTCAGTGCTGGCTGCTGACTCGTGTCAGTTCTGGGACCAGCAGGGCACCATCCCACCATAGTTGAATCTGTGTTGGGCACAGTGCCCGGCACCCAGTCAAACTCCTCATCAAATGGGCACAATGTTGGCAAGTTACCGGAGGTGCAGTTCTGGTCCCTGATTTTCCAGTACTCACTCTTGACCTGCTTAATCCACTCCTTGCACTGGTCCCTGGTCCAGTAAATCTGCAACACTGTCAGCTTCTTGGCTATTTGCTGGTGTGCATGATCATTCCTGGTCCACAGTTTTTCTGGCCTTGCACCGAAGAGTCACCAAAAATCAGGCTGTGCTCTTCCATGACCAAGAAGTAGTGTGCTTTGCAAAAGGCTTGTTCTGTTCGGTCTCCATTGCAATCACAGAAGGATCTCTGCTGGTGTGTTTGTGGCTTGGTGGTCAAAAGACAATGGAAAGGTTAACACGGATTCATTGGGCTGCTGCTGTACTCAGACCTTCCACCCCCACAGGGTCCTGGGACCCTGAGTCAGCGTGATTTGTGTGTAGATGGAACCTGAGTCTGAGCCCAGGCTTATATTGCAGTGTAGCCATACCCACTGTTTGCTTGTAACTTGCGTCACCCACAACAGATGAACAGAAAAAGGCTTCTGTGGGAAGTTCACAAGCAACAAAAATCTCCAGGTCAGGAAGATCATTAAAGAGGGAACCATGTCTTAATATAGATTTGTACAGTACCAACCACAACGGAGACCCGATCCTGACTGGAGCTACCGAGTACCATCTGGGCTATATAAAATAAATGGCAATAACACCTGAGCCTCTAACAAATGCTCCAGCCTAACTCGAATTTAGATCATCATAGGAAATGTCAAGGGAAAGGGACATTTAATTATAGTCTGCTTTAGACAAAGGAGAAAAGCTTCGTTTCACTCCTCTTGCAGTTACAAGGGCAGAGGGGGTTATAAACTTTGAAGAGAACTTTGATAGCCATGTGGTTGAAAGATTCTGTGTAAATGGGAGGGTCCAGATTGGAAAGTTATACCAGCTGCTCTATATTTAGCTCTCAAGTAACAGGTTGCAGTATCAGGTAAACTGAGTAGGTTATTGGGTATTATCACAGACATCTAGGAAAGTATGAAGAGAGTACCATATGCAAGTTGTTATCTATCTGGGTGATTACATTGTAGTAACACTAAACAAAGGAGATCACATAAACCAGTACAGTCTGCTTCTATAAATATAGAAAATGCCAGCATTTCATATAGGCAACATCATCTTATTTGAAGGCCCAGCAATCTAGCTAAATGCTGCACTTGTGTATTCTGCTGTTCCGAGAATACGTGCAGCTCGTTTTGAGTTGATTTACACTTATTACTCATTCTGTACCAGAGTTTGCAAATTTCTCTCCCAACACAGCACATAATTTTTGTCCACTGCTTAAGGTTAGCAGCAGGCTGACTTCAATAAATCCCACTGGGTTAGAATCAAGTTTCTACATAATCATCTTTTGTAATCTACCAGCTAACAGTCTGCCAGTACTTTCATGTCTGCATTAATGGGAGATCATTTAAATAGTCCCATTTATCCTTCCTTTGGCCTCCCTCACAGATCCAATAGCCTTCCAATTATTTCAAAACTCTTGAGATGCTTTCATCAACTTCGGTGCTAAATAATCTTCTGTGTGAACATGAAATTTGAGTGATGTCATCTCAGGATGGAAATTTACCTTTAAGAAGATTCAATAAAGAATCACCAAACACTTTGGAGGGTCTCTCAGAATCCTCTCTATTTGATCTGATTGAACGTAGTTAGAATTTAAGCAAAAAAGCTGAAGCTTGGAATGAGCGACAGGGGATGGATCACTTGATGATATTACCTATTCTCTTCATTCCCTCTGAAGCACCTGGCATTGGCCACAGTCGGAAGACAGAATACTGGGCTAGATGGACTTTTAGCCTGACCCAGTATGGCCGTTCTTATGTTCAAAATCAGTCACATGTTTGGGCCAGATTAATTGACCATTTAATAACACTCAGAACATTTTTTAAAAAAATTATACAGTCAGTATACTGACTGACTAGTGTCCTTAATGTACTGATATAGATCAGCCTCTCTACTGGAGCTGGCATTTGCTACCTAACAAATCTGCACTGGATCTTTTATTAGTTATTATTTTGTGTTAGCTCAAAGAGGCTCCAGTTGTGGATCAGCGCCCTCCTTTTCTATACAAGGTAAAAAACACAGTTCCTGCCCTTGCAAGCTTACAATCTCTCTCTATAGGTTGAGACAACAAATGGGTAACAAATAAATGGAGGGCAGGGGGAAGGGAGAGGACAAGATAAAAAGTGAGACAAAAGTGACTGCCAGACCAGTTAGGGATGTCAGCACACCAGCCTCCTAATCAGGGGTATGTGCAGGAATTTTAATGTCACTGCTTTTGGACGGGCATGTTCTGTGCTCCTGCCGTGGCTCTGGGCTGGAGGAGCTCTCGCTCCCCGCCCCAGCTCTGGGGGCCAGAGGAGTTCTGTGCCTCCCCTGCCGATTACTGGAGGGGGGACATGCCCCTGCTCCTAACCATTGTCAAACTAGTTCCCCATCCCTCCCTAAAGCATAGAAACACATGGCACAGGAGAGCATCAGAGGAAGCGCAAATGCTTAAGGGTCACCATTGTTTAGGAGGCTACATGTAAAAATCTCTTGCAGACTGCTAGAAGCTGGGCCTGGATGGATCTCTCAAAATTGCCCTGTTCTGGTCATTCCTCTGGCCACTCTTGGAGACAAGATCCTGGGCTAGATGGACCATTGGTCTGACCCAGTGTAGCCGTTATGTTCTTACAACTGAATAAAAGTGGCTTACCCAGTACAGTATTATCACTGTCTTTATATTTCTGCCTAGGAATAAATAAAAGACAGCCACCTTGCCCATTTCCTTATCTGAGGATTCCAATTCGCTGCCCTATTCAGTAACAGTGACTTGGGATTTCTAGTCCCACAAGCCCCCCAGATCGACAGCACAGTGCCTTTTCCTTATGGACTCTGCTTAACTTCTAACGATTTGCACTTTGCCTTCTGCCTAATAGAGTGTAGAGACAATAGTTGAGAGGCTGCAGAATCAATCTGGATTTCCAGTTGGATGTGCTCAAGGATCATAAAGTGAGTTTAGCTGGAGCCCCCCGGGAGAGCTTTCTTTCAAGCATTTAACATACCGCTCTACTTGTTGGGCAAATGTTTAATCCCTTATTGCACTTAAAACACTCCTGTGTGCCGGGATACCAGCTTTTGCCAAATTCCCCAAACAGTCAGCACATCCACAGATGCACATTTCACTCCTGTACAGTAGTCTTGTGTGAACATACAAAGAAAGGAAGTCAGTTTCATTGATAAGAGAGAGGTTGCTACGGCAAAACCCTGTTAGGCTGGAAGTTAGAGGAGCATCTTATCTTTAAAGCAGATGGAATGAAGGAAACCCATTAGACCAGATATTCCAGGCAGTATCTCTGGATAACGCCACCACCAAAGATGAAAGAACACCCTCATATCACAACCACTGCTACCATTCACCATGCTGTTGAAATGATACAAGAGTGATTCAAGGTCTGGAAAACATGAGAGATTGTGGTGAGAGATTTCAGATGCTCAATCGGTTTAGTTTATCCGAAAGATGATGAAGTGGTGACTTGATCCTGCTTTACCAGTATCAACATGGGGCAGAGATTTCTGGTTGTAGACTGCACTTTAATCTAGCAGAAAAAGGCACAATGAGGTCCAGTGGTTGACAGCTGAGGTTAGACCAGGGGTCTCAAACTCAAATGACCACGAGGGCCACATGAGGACTAGTGCATTGGCCCAAGGGCCGCATCACTGACACCCCTCCTCGCTGCCCCCGGCCCCGCCCCCACTCCACCCCTTCCATGAGGCCCCGCCCCTGCCCCATCTCTTCTCCACCTCCTCCCCTGAGTGCGCAGCTCCCTGCTCCTCCCCCCTCCCTCCTGGAAAGTCCTAAGTGCCACCAACAGTAATGCACCTCACTCAAAGGACAAAACATGCACTTAGTTAGATTTACTTCTGTTAAAGCCCCCCCCCCCCCCCACTGCACTGGGCTGCACCACCATTCCACTCCTGCTCTGCCTCTTCCAGGGGTGGCAGGTTTGTAGAAATTTTGGTGGTGCCCAGAACCTGCCCCCCCCCAAACTCCACCCCCACCTGCCTAAGGCTCTGGGAGGGAGTTTGGGTGGGGGAGAGGGTCTGGGGTGCAGGCTCTGGGATGGAGTTTGGGGATAGGAGGGGGTGCAGGGGTGAGGGCTGTGGGGCTGGGGATGAGGGGTTTGGAGCATTGGAGAGGCTCCGGACATTGGAGAGGCTCAGAACTAGGGCAGAAGGGCAGGGGAAGGGCAGCCTGCCCTGGCCATAGTGGAGGGGGACACTAGGACCCTGCGGCAGCAGGTGATGCTGGAAGCCGGCAGAGCGGAGCGGAGCGGAGTCCGCATGAGCTGCAGGCTCTGGGCGGTGAGGGGGCAGCAAGTGAGCCCGGGGGGCACTCGTGGGAGATGCGTGGGGGTGGCAGGCGGGGCCGGGGGAGAGACCCGGCCCCAAACATTGGGGAGCAGTGAGCAGGGAGCTTAGCTGCCACATAAAATAACTCGGTGGGGGGAGGGGGGCGCGGGAAGCTTGGCGGGCCGCAGGGAAGAGTTAGACCAGTTAGACCTGGGTTAGGCCAAATTGGGGTAGTAATAAGGCACCCCTTTTAAAACAGTGAAGGTAATTAACCAGGAACAACTTGCCCAGAGATATTGTGGATTCTCGATCATGCGAGTCTGTAAATAAAGACTGAGTGTTTTTCAAAATGATATGCCATAGCTCAGATTCTGACACATCCTGATGCAACCAGTGGTAAATTCCCCTCACTGTTAACAATGTGTCCCTTACTTCCAGTTTTGATTTGTCTAGCTTCAGCGTCCAGTCATTGCACTTTGTTATACCGCTGCTAGACTAAAAGGAGCCCTCCCTCTGCTCTCAAAATTCTTCTCCCCTTGTAGGTACATGAATCAAATCACCTCTTAACCTTTCTTTGATAAGCTAAATAGACTGAGCTCCTTTAGTCTCTCATGGTCCTGAAATCATTCTTGTAGTTCTTCTCTGAACCCTCTCCAATCTTACCAACATCCTTTCTGAGGTGTTGACGCTAGAAACGGACAAAAGATGACTCTCCCCCATAACTGCAATTTCAAGATTAGCCCAATGATTGATTTCAGCAACTTGAAGCAATTTCAGAAAGCACAACGGCTAGGGGGCTTTGTGGAGTTAACCAAACATCCCCCACAAAATATCGCTTTCCCCCCCTAGAAGCAGACTGACTATTAAAAGAATAATAAAAAACTATGCAGTTTCCTAGCAGTTCCCACAAAATTCCTCCTAAATCTTTGCTGGAAAAGAAACTTCAGACAGCTGGCATGCACCCTCTTTTGGCCTCCTGCCACATGCATGTGCCTTCAGAAAGCTTCTGCAGGCATTAATCAAACACTACGGGGCACACAGTTTTCACATACTAATTTACTTAAACGATATTTTACTTTGTCATCAAAACTGAAATACCTTAAAACAGAGCAGAAATTGCCTGCTGCATCTCTTAGGAATAATTAGTGTATCAGAAAAACAAAACAAATCATGCTGTAGCCCACATAGGTGATTAACTCTAGGGGGTCCTGTACAAAAACAACTCATTCAGAATCAGAATAGTCACACATTAAAGAAAATAAGACTGTTCTCCAAAGCCCCCACTACTCCAGGAAAATGACCTGCTGTTGATGATTGTTGTGAATGGGTCTCTTGAGTTCAGGCAGAAAAAGGATTTTTATATATATGAGATATACCTATCTCATAGACCTGGAAGGGACCCTGCAAGGTCATTGAGTCCAGCCCCCTTCCTTCACTAGCAGGACCAAGTACTGATTTTGCTCCAGATCCCTAAGTGGCCCCCTCAAAGATTGAACTCACAACCCTGGGTTTAGCAGGCCAGTGCTCCAACCACTGAGCTATCCCTCCTCCTATGCAGTGGACAAACATTTCAGCACCAATTGAGAAATTGTTACAGGGCTGAAGGGGCCAAGTCAGATATTGGGTAGAATCACGTCACAATCTGACTTTCTGTCATTCTGCTGAAAATGCTCCTGGTCTACACCAGCACCTCAATCATTTTCAACATTGATTCAAGGCACCTGTCCTTGACCGCTGGACATCACCATTGGGTCAGGTTCTAGTGCAGACTGGGCTTTGGAGATCTGGCTGATATAGTTGCAATCATTACACTCCACCTGCTTGTCCTAAACCTGCTCTTTAACTCAAGACACAGTAACAAAACAGGAAATGACCTGTGTATTTTCAATGCAGAGCTGAAAAACCATTAACCCATCCACTTTCATCTATTATAGCTGCCTCTACTAATGCTCCATATTAGATTCAGAGGGGGCTTTCATAGCTCAAGAACCAAGCCAGTGGCAGTGCCTCCTACCAGCACATCAGTTATACAAGGACACTGTAGAATTTGAGATGGCTAAAGAACCCGGCCTACAGCAATTTCTCTTTCCAGAACACCTAACAGACAGCTGTAGTCTTCGTGCCGTACACTCACTCCAACAGTAGAACATCTCTAGCAGCATTTAAGTATGTAACCATAACCTTCACGTAGTCTCTGTGGTACATAACCATCCTAGTCAGCCATACCTCTAACCAGCCAGAGCCAAACCCTGCTCCCACTAAAGCTAACAGCAGAACTCCCATTGACTTAATAGGGCAAAATTCCAGTCCCATGCCGCCAACAACTGCTAAGTCCATTTTCTCCTTCCTTCTACTCAAAATAAGCTACACTAACTTGTCCAGCGCTTGTGTATTTGTCCAGCGCCTAGTGAAATGGCATCCTGATGTGGCTAGGGCCCTTTGGATGCCTCTCCACTGCAGAGAATTCTGCCTTACAAATGTCATTAAATACTTTTCACCCCACATACACAATTGTCAGCAGGCGGCTGCACAATATTCGCTCACAGGCTTTTGCTACAAAAAAATAAAACCAGTGTGGTAATCCAAGTCTGAGCCTTGTGTTACACAAGCAGTTGGATACATCCTTCCTACGAGCAGGCAACTCCTAGAATTCCCTAGATGTGAACAGCCTTCATGATTTCTTCTCACTGACACAAGCATCTTCTGCATTCAGCTCACAGGCAAGTTAACCTTGGTTTGAGTTCTGGCACAAGCAGGCAGCTATTATAGCTTTCCTCCACTGTACAAGCACAGTAATGATGTTTGGTATTGCTCTGAATTCCACAGGACTGCCACGCTTCTCTTCGGTTATGTCTGCACTGCATGCCAGTGGTAGTGGTGTGTGTAGGATACATGTAGCTACACGCCACAATGAAAAGCAGATTGCGTCTGCACTGCTGTGTGTAGTGACGTGTGTCTGTGAAAGACTCTGGCAGGAGGTTGGCAGTGGGAAAAGGCTCCGGCAGCAACTTGCGACAGACTCCAGCAGTGGGACACTACCCTGCTAAAAACTGTAGTGTAGACAGAGGAGGCACTGCCTGGGCATGTAGACAGCCACGTAGGGTACATATCCACAGGGTTCAGGCGTGCCTTTACTCGCCTAAGCTGTTCCTCACCATCTACATGTTATTTGTGCCCATGCTGGGGGGCACACAATAGCTGTACTCTACCTATCGCTGTAAGGAGCGTGCAGTGCAGATGTACCGTAAAGATTAAAAAAAAATTCTAACCTGTGGTGGCTCATGTTTGAAGCCTTTAGTTAACCGAGGTGGGGGGTGCTGGAGCTTTAGCAAAACTTCAGTCCTCTCCAGCATTTTAGGGTATTTTAATAAGGTAGGAGTTGTTAAAAATGGTTTTAAAACATTCCACATAAAACTTACTTCCCATCTCAATTAGTCAGATTTCACTTTACTTACAGTAGAACCTCAGAGTTCCGAACACCTCGGGAATGGAGGCTGTTCGCAACTCTGAAATGTTTGTTACTCTGAACAAAACGTTACGGTTGATCCTTCCAAAGTTTACAACTGAACATTGACTTAATGCAGCTTTGAAACGTTACTCTGAAGAAAAATGCAGCTTTCCCTTGATTTTTTAGTAGTTTATGTTTAAACACAGCACTGTACTATATTTGCTTTGTTTGGTCTCTGCTGCTGCTGGATTGCGTACTTGCAGTTCTTCTTCGAGTGCTTGCTCGTATCAATTCCAGTTAGGTGTGCGCGCACCGCGTGCACGGATGTCGGAAACTTTTCCCTACCAGCTACCCGTCGGGCCGGCTGGGGAGCCCCCTGGACTGGCGCCGACATGGCGCTCTATATAAGACCCTGCCGGCCCGACCCCACTTCAGTTCCTTCTTACCGCCAGTGACGGTTGTTGGAACAGTGGTCTCTTGTTTCTCAAGTGCTCCACTAATCCCCAGCTTTCTCTTAGTATTTACCCTGGTTAGTTAATTGTTGATAGTTATCTTAGTGTTAAGTGTTACTGTAGTGTTAAGTGTAGTTTAGTAGTTGAGGGCAGTCTCGCCATTCAACAGCTGCCCCGCAGGGCTCTGGGGCATGCCATCCCAGGGCTTCAAATCCTGCAGTGCCTGCAACAAGCCCATGCCCACGGGTGATTCCCACGACTCCTGCCTTAGGTGTAGGGGGAGGGCCATCAGGCTGACAAGTGTAAAATCTGTAAGGCGTTCAAGCCCCGAACAAGAAAAGAGAGGGAGATCCGACTCAAGCAACGCCTCCTGGAGTCCGCATTGCATCCCTCTCAAGACGCGGGACCGAGAGCCTCGGTGCACAGTGCTCCCCCAGCAGTACTGGCCACAGCACCGCAAAAGAGCCCGTGCCCGCCTCGGGATCGACGATCTCCTGGGCCCCAAAGAGGCCCGTCCCGGTACCGTTCCCACTCCCCAGTTGCTCGGAAGAAGCAAGCCTTGGGAGGACCCTCCGTTAGGCCCGAAGCGGTCGCTCCGGCCCCAACCGAGCAAACTTCGGACCAGGCCTCTAAACTTGACAAGACCGCTAGGCCCCAGTCTGCTCATGCCAGCCTTGCGCAAGAGACCTCGCAAGTGGGAGAGGTTACATTGCCTTCCACTCCAGATACCTTCGAGGCCGCCAGAGGGCTCATCGAAATGACGGCACCGGTATCCCCGATCCAAGCACTGGCCCGAGTCCCGGTACCGTCCAAGGGTAAACCGGCAATGTTTGAACTATCAGCCCTCAGACCAGCATCTCCACACCGCTCTGAGTCCCGGCGCCGTTCGGAGTCCCGGCACTGCTCCAAGTAGCGGTCTGACTCATGGCACCGGTTAGACTCACGGCGCTGATCCCGCAGCCCCGAACTTCGGAGCCGTTCACGCTCAAGGTCGCTGTCATCAGGCCTAGGGCACCCCCCGTTGCCAGTCGGTTGTCATGATCAGACACCCGGCCTCCTGAGGCGACCCTCAGCCGTCCCCCTCCAGATCTGGAGCAACCTGCAGAGTCAGCACCCATGCTAGGGGCTACCCCAGGTGCTCAGGAAGAGTTAGCCACGGCAGACCAAGGGGCCACATCCTACCCAGCTCTCCCGGTGGAGTCATCCTCGTCCTCCCATGATGAGGCCGTGGCTGGCACGTCCACGTCTGGTCCACCCCCGATGGACTTTAGAGTCCTACAAGAACTGCTTAGGCATGTAGCCCTAAATATGAACCTCCAACTAGAGGAGGTTGTGGAGGAGAAGGACCCTATGGTGGACATTTTAGGCCCAGAAGGGCCTTCCAGAGTGGCCCTCCCCATGAACAAACCATTCATACCAATGCCAAAGCCCTCTGGCAAACCCCGGCCTCTATCCCCCCACAGCCAAAGGGGTGGAAAGAAAATACTTTGTCCCCACCAGGGGACACGAATACCTTTTCACCCACCCCGTCCCATGTTCGCTTGTGGTGGACATGGTAAATGCAAAAGAAAGACAGGGCCAACAAGGGCCCACCCCCAAATCAAAAGGACGCCAAGAAGCTGGACCTTTTTGGAAGAAAAGTTTATTCTACTGGTGGTCTTTCACTACAGATCGCGAACCAGCTCACGATCCTCAGTAGATACAATTTTAATTCCTGGTCAGCGGTCCTTAAGTTCCAAGACCTTCTCCCAGCGGAGGCTCGTACAGAACTGGGGGCCATTGCTGAGGAGGGCAAATTGGTAGCTCGAACCTCCCCTCAGGGTTCCCTCGATGCTGCGGCTGTGGCTGCGTGCACTCTGGCATCTGGCATCGCCATGCAGCGAAACGCCTGGCTCCAGTCTTCGGGACTTCCACCTGAGGTGCAGCACACCATCCAAGATCTCCCCTTTGATGGTCAGGGCCTGTTTGCGGAGCAAACCGATTCCCGCCTGCATACCCTGAAGGACACAAGAAACACTATTAAATCCCTGGGCATGCATACCCCGGCTACCCAAAGAAAGCCGTTTAAGCCCCAGACCACCCAACAACGCCCCTTCCCACCTAGACCCAGACAGGACTTCTCCCGTCGGAGAAGCAGGTACTCTCAACATAGACCGTCCCCCCTCCGGGCAGGGTCAAGGGCAATCCAAGCCACCCCCAGGCCCTAAGTGTCCATTTTGAAGGTGCGCTCGAGGATGGACTACCAGCTCACACCCCGGACAATTCTCTCTTCCTAAACCGTCTATCCCGTTTCTACCATGCCTGGTCCCTTATTACATCGGATCGTTGGGTCCTCCGCACCGTACAGGCGGGCTATTCTATCCATTTCCATTCCATCCCGCCCTCCCACCTCCCTTCCCCGTCCCTCTTCAGGGACCCTTCTCACGAGCAACTCCTCATCCAGGAGGTACAATCCCTCCTTGCCCTAGGGGCAGTGGAGAAAGTGCCTCAGGAGCTCAGGGGCAAGGGTTTCTATTTCGGCTACTTTCTTGTCCCCAAGGCAAAAGGAGGCCTAAGGCCCATCCTGGACCTCAGGGAGCTCAACAAGCACATTGTCAACCTGAAGTTCCGCATGGTCTCCTTAGCCACAGTTATCCCCACTGGATCCAGGAGACTGGTATGCCGCCCTCGATATGAAAGACGTGTACTTTCACATTTCAATTACTCCGCCTCATAGACGTTTTCTCCGTTTCGTGGTGAACAAGACACACTATCAGTTCACAGCCCTCCCGTTCGGCTTGTGCACAGCCCCTCGCGTCTTCACCAAGTGCATGGCAGTCGTGGCAGCTTTTCTTCGGTGACACCACTTGCACGTCTTCCTGTACCTTGATGACTGGCTTATACAGGGCCGGTCTCACCAACAAGTCCGGTCTCAAGTACAACTGGTCATGGACATGTTCAGTCGCTTGGGCATCATGGTGAACCCCAGCAAATCTGGCCTTTCCCCTACTCAGACAATAGAGTTCATCGGGGCAGCCCTGGACGCAAACCAAGCATGGGCTTTCCTCCCGGAGGCCCGGCACCTGGCTATAGCAAACATAATTACCAACCTCTGCAGGTTTCCCACCACCACAGCAAGGCAGTGTCTCAGGTTGCTGGGTCACATGGCATCCTGCACCTATGTAGTGCAACACGCCAGACTAAAACTCAGGCCTCTCCAGACGTGGTTAGTGTCGGCTTATTGACCAGGCCGCGACAATCTAGATATGGTGCTCCTGGTCCCAAAACGCACTCTCGACTCCCTACGTTGGTGGCTGGATCCCCGTATGGTGGGTGCCGGAGTCCCGTTCCATCCCCCACAACCCACCCTGACCCTGGTTACAGATGCATCTGCCCTGCGATGGGGGGCCCACCTCGAGCGCCTGACAACGCAGGGCTTATGGCACGAAAATGAGCTGTCACTGCACATCAATATCAAAGAGCTCAGGGCGATTCGCCTTGCGTGCCAAGCGTTCCTTCCCCACCTACAAGACCGTTGCGTAGTGGTCCTAACGGACAACACCACGGCCATGTTCTATCTGAACAAACAAGGCGGAGCCTGGTCATCGCCGCTCTACCAAGAAGCCCTTCTCCTGTGGGAATTCTGTTTAGCCCACTCCATCACCCTTCAAGCCTCATACCTGCCGGGTGTCCAGAACGTACTGGAGGACAACTTGAGCAGGCGTTTTCTCACACATGATTGGTCGATTCGCCCAGACATCATTCACTCTGTTTTCCGCATCTGGGGGGTTTCCCCGAATCGACTTGTTCGCTTCACGGACCAACAGGAAGTGCCCAGCCTTCTGTTCCTTCCGGGACCACAGCCCGGGCTCAATAGCAGATGCCTTCCTGATCACGTGGTTGAACCAACTGCTTTACGCCTTTCCATCATTTCCGCTGGTCCACAAGGTGCTCCTCAAGGTCCGCCGGGACAAGGCGGACGTCATACTGGTGGCCCCTGCCTGGCCTCGCCAGTGTTGGTACCCTGTTCTGCTGGACCTGTCAATTCGGGCTCCCCTACGCCAACCTCTCAGCCCCTACCTCATCTCACAGGACCACGGTCGTCTCCTACACCTGGACCTTCAGTCGCTCCACCTCATGGCCTGGCTTACCTACAAAGCTAAGTGGAAGAGGTTCTCCAGCTGGTGCGCTCAGCAGCAGGTGCCCCCGCTCCAGGCTTCGATCCCGTGCATCTTGGACTACCTGATGTTCTTGAAGGACCAGCACCTACCTTTTGGATCTCTTAAGGTTCACCTCGCAGCCATCTCTGCGTTCCACCTAGGCGCGGCCAGGCGCTCAGTGTTTGCACACCCAGTCGTGCGGTGTTTCCTCAAAGGCTTGGAAAAAATCCATCCTCCAACGAAGCTGCCTGTGCCTGCATGGGACCTTAACTTGGTTCTTTCCTGCCTTATGAGCCCCGCTTTCAAGCCACTGGCCTCCTGCTCACTCCTCTAACTTTCCTGAAAGGTCGCCTTCTTACTGGCCATCACTTCCGCACGTTGGGTGTCCGAGCTACGGGCTCTCACGTGTGAACCGCCTTATACCATTTTTTATAAAGATAAAGTTCAGCTGAGACCTCACCCAGCTTTCCTGCCAAAAGTGGTGTCCCATTTCCATGTGAGTCAGGATATTTTCCTGCCAGTTTTTTACCAAAACCACATGCTGACCTTCGGGAGCAGCGCCTCCATTCACTGGACGTTAGAAGGGCGCTCGCCTTCTACATAGACCGAGCAAAGCCATTCCGTAAAACAACCCAGTTATTTGTCACCATCGTGGAGCGGATGAAAGGCACTCTGGTTTCCTCCCAGCGAATATCTTCGTGGATCACCGGGTGTATCTGTACCTGCTACAACTTGGCAAACATCCCTCCGCCTGCTGTCATGGCTCATTCCACGAGAGCTCAGGCATCATCAGTCTTTCTAGCACACGTTCCCCTCCAGGAACTCTGCAGGGCTGCCACGTGGGCCTCGGTGCACACCTTCACGTCCCACGACGCCATCGTTCAGCACTCTCGTGATGATGTGGCTTTTGGCAGAGCTATTCTCCAGTCTGTGGTTCCTTGACTCCGACCCCACCTCCGAGGTAAGGCTTGGGAGTCACCTAACTGGAATTGATATGAGCAATCACTCGAAGAAGAAAAAACGGTTACTCACCTTTCTGTAACTGTTGTTCTTCGAGATGTGTTGCTCATATCTATTCCATTCCCCCCGACCTTCCCCTCTGTAGGAGTAGCCGGCAAGAAGGAACTGAAGTGAGGTAGGACCGGCAGGGGCTTATATAGAGCGCCATGTCGGCGCCACTCCAGGGGGCTCCCTAGCCGGCCCGACGGGTAGCTGCTAGGGAAAAAGTTTCCGAAATCTGTGCACGCGGCATGCGCACACACCTAACTGGAATAGATATGAGCAACACACCTCGAAAAACAACAGTTACAGAAAGTCTGATCACTTGCGTCTGATGAAGTGGGCATTCACCCACGAAAGCTTATGCTCCAATACTTCTGTTAGTCTTAAAGGTGCCACAGGACCCTCTCTTGCTAGTTACAGAAAGGTGAGTAACCATTTTTTCCAAATGAGGTGTGTGGTTGACTGGTAAGTATGTTACTCTGGTGTTCATAACTGAGGTGCCACTGTACTATTGTGGTGTCACAATCCTGTTTCCACACAGACTGCCTCTCAATTTCTAAATGTAAAAATGCAGGCAAAACACTCCATGGCTTGTCATGCCAGCTTCATATATTATAAAGCAGCAGCAAACAAGACAAACCCTCTTCACTGCACTTTGCAGGTCACCTTTAAGTGTCCTCCAATATCAGAGCAAAATAAAGCAAACGTTCCAGAGGCAGCAAAGTGGGATTAATCCAGCACAAAAGGTGCTGCCCTCATGTTCCCATGTCACTACTGAACCTATAGAGAATAAAGCAATTTGACCCAAGAAAAGGCTATCAAGAGAAGACAAAACACTGCAAAAAGTGTGGGCTGAATACGAACCTATTTCTCTCCCATAAACCCTCAGTACGGTGTAGCTTTTTGGAGAGTATTAAAGATCAAATGAAAGCAGCATCTGGTTGAGACAGCATTGCTGATATGTTGCTGCTTCACACACACACACTATGCTAATTTGGTCCGTCTTTAGACAGTGGAGAAGCAGAGAAGCGAACAGGCCATTACTAAGCACAAATTCCTTATCTTTTACTGTCAGGTTTCTGCCTAGACCTTGACACTAATGAGAGCAGCTGATTGGTAATCGTTTGAGATAGTGTTTGATGTAAAGTTAGCATCAGCCTGGTCCAATTCTCACTGAAGTCAATGGAAAGACACATAGAACTACAGGACTTGTATTAGCGCCTATGTTTAATGCCTGCAACATGCACATCCCTGTACAGTACACAAAAATAAAGACTGTTCCTGCTTGGGGGGAAGGGGGAGGCTTACGGTAGGTCTACACTGCAAGTGGGCACCCAGGGCTGGCTCTTGCCAGCTGACTCAGGCTTGCAGGGCTCAGGCTAAAGGGCTGTTTAATTGCAGTGTAGACCCTTCGGCTGCAGCCTGATCTCTGAGACCCTCCCTCCTCTAAAGGATAAACATAAAGATGGCAAGATGCCTGACAAATCTAGCAGAGGGGAGTTTTATTTTTAAGTTCTCTCACGTAATTATAAACTCACAGGTGTTTTAAGGAGTTTGAAAAAGGAAACAATCTGGGAGAAAAAGAATAAGCACATTCCATAATTAAGGGGCTATTGGGCAGGGTACAATACTGAATAGATAGTGTGTTAAGTTGTCACTAGTTATTTACTGGGGCTATCTTCTTGCATCCAGATTCTAAACGGAGATCTTGAGGACCTGAGCAGGACACCAGCATCAACTGCTAACAGTAAATAGAAGGTCGAAGTTACGAACACCAGAGTTATGAACTGACCGGTCAACCACACACTTCATTTGGAACTGGAAGGATACAATCTGGCAGCAGCAGAGACCAAAACCAAAATGAATACAGTACAGAACTGTGTTAAACTACTAAAAAAATAAAGGGAAAGTTTAATTCTTTTGGACAAATAAGGAAACTGTTTAAATGAATGGTTGTTTCATTTAAATTAAGATGGTTAAATGCACCGCTTTTCTTCTGCATGGTAAAGTTTCAAAGCTATACTAAGTCAATGTTCAGTTGCAAACTTTTGAAAGAACAACCATAACATTTTGTTCAGTTACAAACATTTCAGAGTTACAAACAACCTCCACTCCCGAGGTGTTCGTAACTCTGAGGTTCTACTGCATTGGAAAACATTGGGCGCTGGAGGGGAAGGTTACAATACAATGCTTACAGCTGAATGAGTAGTTCATCATGAAATAGATTGATTAGTTCAGTGAGTCTCAGACCTCTGGTTCAGGAGCCAAATTAGCGATCAACATTATCCAAAAGAGCCACAGTGGCGTGAATTCATTGTTTCATTTACCATAGTACTATATATTCATATTTAAACAGTATGATGGGAAATATTTAGTTTATATATTATTCTCACAGCAAATAAATTAATAACATAGTGCAAGTTGATAATTTGTTAACATAGTAATAGGAGTTATTGGCTAATTAAAATTGATTGGTTAATAATTAAGTCACTCAGTATTTTAATATCATGTACTGCAAAGACCCACAGGAGAAACATTAAAGAGCCACTTGTGGCACAAAAGCTGCGGTCTCCGAATTACTGACTTAGTTTATGCTCCCTTTATGGAATGGCTGTGATGAGGTTACATTTCTCTCAAATTATTCAAGGAGTTCTACCAACCCCTTAAATTCCGTTGTTTCTGGTTCACTAATTAAAAGCAAAGCTGTATTGCTTAGTTGTGATTAGTGACATAAGTAATGCGGCATTTTTTGTCCTCCAAGTAGAGAAGAACGGATAACCTAACTTCAAGCATGAAAACCTGCAGATTCTGCAACTCCAAAAAGAAAAGAAAAAATCTGTTTTATTAGGGGCATTTGAGAAGCTTAACATTCACTTTCTATGAAAATTTATTCCCGTAAAACTTGATTGCACAAGTGTTTGCAGGAAGAGACCATAAAAGGGGCACAAAGATAAACCGATAAAGTAGTTTTTGTTTTGTTTTTGCTTTTGCAAGGGCTGATGACCGTACCAAGGGAACATTTGGGTGAGAAAAACTGAACCAGCTTGTTAATATTGGGTAGACTTGAGAATGATCCATGTCAGAGTGGTGTGAAAAAGTTCCTCCTCTACCTTGGTGGGTCCTGCGCTTATTGGCGGATTTGCTCGCTTCACAGATTCACCCTGTGGGTCAGGAAACAGTCCAGAGACCTTCCCCTCTGGTAGAAGCTATAGTCCAGGTCAATTCCTCCTGTGTTTGATCAGGAGTTGGGAGATATGGGGGGAACCCGGGCCTGCCCTCTACTCCGGGTTCCAGCTCAGGGCCCTGTGGACTGCAGCTGTTTAGAGTGCCTCCTGGTACAGTTGCACGACACCTACAACTCCCTGGGCTACTTCCCCATGGCCTCCTCCAAACACCTTCTTTGTCCTCACCACCGGACCTTCCTCCTGATGTCTGATAACGCTTGTACTTCTCAGTTCTCCAGCAGTACGCCTACTCACTCACAGCTTCTTGCACACCTCTTGCTCCCAGTTCCACACACACACTTCCTCTCCTCTGGCTCCCCCCTGGCTTGACTGGAGTGAGCCCTTTTATAGCATCAGAAGGGTCTTAATTAGATTCAGGTGCTTAATTGCCTCACCTGACTCTTAGCAGGTTAATTGGAGTCAGGTGGTCTATTAGCCTGGAGCAGCCCCTGCTCTGGTCACTCAGGGAACAGAAAACTACTTATCCAGTGGCCAGTATATCTCCCTTCTGTTACTCTGATGTTCCCAACTGGTCTGGGTCTATCACAGTGGTTAAACACTGGAATAAATTGCCTAGGGAGGTTGTGGAATCTCCATCTCTGGAGATATTTAAGAGTAGGTTAGATAAATGTCTATCAGGGATGGTCTAGACAGTATTTGGTCCTGCCATGCAGGCAGGGGACTGGACTCGATGACCTCTCGAGGTCCCTTCTAGCCCTAGAATCTATGAATAGGTTGGACCAGATTTACTGTATTAGTGAA
Organism: Terrapene triunguis; assembly: GCF_002925995.2. Lineage (NCBI taxonomy): Eukaryota > Metazoa > Chordata > Testudines > Emydidae > Terrapene > Terrapene triunguis. The sequence goes on along the minus strand of NW_020664540.1, from coordinate 614,759 downwards.
ATATACATTTTTCTGACATGATTTAACTTCCACGCAACTAAAATATAGGACTATGGAGAAAGAAAAGCACTGGGCCCAATTTCCAAACGTGGGTACGGTAACAGAATAGTCAGTTGCTACACTCACATGTTGATGAGCATTTATCTGCAAACATGGCTGTTTTATACACGTAAGTACAGATTTCAGCAGGCAATGTGGGACTAGTGCACCTTGGAAATTCCAGACATTTCCAGATATACTCCCAGACTTGCACTAGTATAGCTCAGAGCAGAATTTGGTCCCATCTTTAGCTCCTTGATTTGTGTCAGGGGAGAGTTAACAACCCGTCCTAATGAAAAGTAGATTGAGCAATTCAGCGCCGAGCGAGAGAGATTAATGATCGAGGCAATCAAGTCCACAGGACCCATTGGCATGTCAATTTAGGACAGCTCAGCATCAAGTAATTACTGAAATGAAAGGTAATGGAATCCTCTAACAATCCTCTTCTACACTAGATGAGAGTCCTTTTACATATAAAAATATGCCACCAGCCCTCACCGAAATACTAAAGTGAATGGCCCCCTCCACAGCTTGCCCATGGTGGCATAAAACTTATTTGACAGTTTTGCTGGTTCAGTTCTAGAACGAAAGATTTAGGGGCTTGATCAGACCTTGAGGGGAACCAGCAAGTACAGCGTCACAGTGACAGTCAGGCTGCAGAAGTCTTAGGCTGTGGTTCAGGCTGTTTAAGGCTAAATAAATGCTGATGAGTATCAGCTTTATACAGCAGTAATGAAGACTGTTCTCAGGTGTATGAGGGCAGTATGGCTTGCAGGCAAATGAGATGATGGGGTTTTGCTCCCCCCCGCCCCAACACGTAGTGCTACATAATGGACTAGTTAGACAAGCAGTAATACGTTACACATCCCTTGTACATTGGAGAGAATTTGACACTTTAAGCATGGAAACTGGACTATTTTATTGCATAAGCTGTATTGTTTTGACAATAAGTTAACATTTGGGTGGTGAGGTTGATAAGGCCTCAATAGCAAGATAGCAAACACTTATAGATTCAGTACTTCCAGTCTCTACTCCAGCTCCTACATGAAATCCTGCAAAGTGATTCTAACACTGATGAGCCTCATGATATGAGCAGTGACTGCGACCACTCTCTCAGTGCTGCAACATTTTTCACTTCAGTTTCATTCTCCAGCTTCCGTGCAGTCCTTTCCACGTCTGCAAGGGATATGTATGTGTGTGGTTTTTTAAACTGACCCTTTGCATATATGCAAACTTGCACCAGCTTAAAGAGTAGGTATGCTATTCAAAGCAAGTTAGCTAAGCCAACACTAGTTGGTGTGTAGACAATGCTCAAGTCTTAGTGAGACTAGATAAATAAAAACTACAGCAGAACCTCCGAGTTACGAGCAGCTGGGGAATGGAGGTTGTTCGTATCTCTGAAATGTTCATAATGCTGAACAAAATGTTATGGTTGTTCTTTCAAAAGCTTACAACTGAACATTGACTTAATACAGTTTTGAAACTTTACTATACAGAAAAAAATGCTATTTTTAACCATCTTAATTTAAATGAAACAAGCACAGAAACGGTATCCTTACCTTGTCAATTGTTTTTTAGAAACGTTGCCTTTATTTTTTTAGTAGTTTACATTAACACAGCACTGTACAGTATTTGCTTTGTTTTTTGGTCTCTGCTGCTGCTTGATTGAATACTTCTGGTTCCAAATGAGGTGTGTGGTTGACCAGTCAGTTCATAACTCTGAGGTTCTACTGTATGTAGGGAAATAGGCAGTTTGGAACACTAAATCCATTTGAAGACAGGAAGACCAATCTGCTTCTCTTTATTAATAAAGTACTTGCGATGCATCTTATATTGGCAATATGCAAATATGTCACACACACATACAGCACTTTTCCTCTATACATCTCCGTGTTTTACAAACAGCAGGTAAGCATTACCACCACCATTCTGCATGTGGAGAAACTACGGCGCCAAGAAGGTAAGGGACTGCTTTGTGATCGTTCATAAGTCGGGGCAGAGCAGGAGAAAGAAGCAGGACTCCCTAGCCCTAGTACAGTACCCTATTCATCGCTGTATGCTGCTTTTCTTTGCATTTTATATGCTCAAAGTACTGTGTCAAAATGTTGACATTGACTTTATTCACCAAAAGCCAAGTTTTGATTTTATGAATTCCCCATTTCTTTTACCTTTGAGCACATGGAGTATATCTCCCACCATCTTCGAGATCAAGCAGATTTTAAAAATCAGTAAGATAACATTTAGGCTCCTTTTAAAATGCTGTCCATTTGCATAACTTAACACCAGCAGGCTCTCTTTGGACATCGTAAAACAGGAAAAGGGGTAAAGCTAATTTCCCCCTGCAGACATGCACTGGAAGCAAACACGGCATTTTGCTCTTTATCATTAATTATGCTGGGTTTAATGTATGCGGCCAAACAACAAGTTCCCTGTGATTTGTCCCATAGAGGGACTGTAGGAAGTAAGCGCTAATTGCCTTGTTATATACAGTGTGTGCTTTCTCCAGTTTATTAGTGTTTTGCTCTGTTTACACTGAGAATCCCCCTTCTTTGAATGGTCCTTTCTTTTTTTAAAAAAAAAATTGGGAAATAATTGCCTCTGTGTTTTGAAAAATCCGTCCAAAGATTCTTCAACTGCTATTTACAGCGACTCAGACAGCAGTGATGACTTAGTGCAGTCGTTACGATTGGCTTTCCGTGACAAAGGTTAACTAATTAACTAAATGTATTTTCACACTGAAATTGGTTTTTATTTTTGTTCACAATTGTGTAAGAAAATGTTATCTTGCTAAAATGCACGTCCAACACGCTTGTCCTTTGTTTGTACGGGTCACAGAACATTTGGAACATGTTTCATCTTCCAAACATCCAGTTTAATGCTGAATACGCTGGGGAATGTCCCACATTTATACACCATGGGCCAGATTCTGGCTGCCTCAGGTGAATGTTTGGGGCTCCCCCGAGGGACAGCCAGATTATTGACTCATGTGCTTCTTGAATGCCAGTTGTGGCAATGGTTAGCATTGCCAGGTGATCAATGGCAATACATATGCAAGGGTTGTGTGGAGGTAAGTAGCAGGAGCATGGTCAAGAGGGAAGAGAAGGAACATGCTACACCTCCAAAAAAAAAAAAAAAAAAGAGGTGCAGTCTCCCCACAACTGCTGCCAGAAGTCTGTCTCCCCTGCACGCCAAACATCTCTGGCCACTGTAACGGGTGCAATGCACCTCCTCATTTCTCATCCCCTTATGTGGATTTTGAGTGCTAAGGGCCCAATTCAGCGCCCATTAAAATCCATGGAAAGACTCCCATCAATCTGAACGGGAGTTGAATTGTGCTCCGATGTCACAAAATAGGCCTGTGCATGCATATTATGTAAGTGTAATAGTAGAATTGTGACTATCCAACCAGGCTACAGGTGTTGACAAATGAGGTCTTTGAGCACCCCCCCCCCCCACATTCCAGACCAATGTTTTACAGCAATAACATCTGTTACTCCATGTTTTATTACATCAATGGCTTGAAAAATTTTATTTGATGTCAGCAAACATTGGAAATCATAGAAAAATGAATTATGTAGAATTTCACAAATGAATTTTCAAACCCCACTATAATTCCTCTTACAGTAAAATGATAATTCAAAAACAAATGTTGCTTTTCAGTGGTTAAGCAATTTTATAATGCTATGAACGTTCATCACAGTAAGTGTGCTGAATAATAGAAAACAGGCAAAAAAGACATTAAAATATTACTTACAACAGCATTATTACAACATACTTTCTTCAAAACCCCAACGAGTATTTGATCACTTCCCAAGCTATACAGCATTTCCATTATATTTGCAAACTTAACCTTATACATCTTTTAAATTTTTGAAAAAATTCTTTTAAGTAATCTATAAGCAGTTAACAAAATTGATAAAATCTACATAATGGAATACTATACACTCCAGTATAAATTTAATTTTAGGAGAATATGAATGTAAACACTCATTATTATACAACATGCATAGACTATACTGACCTTCCATCTTCTGAATGGTAACTTTCACTGCAATTGTGCTTTACTATCAACAGAAAAAGCTGCATTAATCCAGGGAGTGGCAGAAAGTGTATTTGCTTCAGGGCATTGCACAAGATCACTAGATTTTGACTTGCTAAAGGCAAGCTGGAGCTAATAAAAAAATGCATTTTTTTTTTTTATTAAAGTGTGACTATTAGGCCACTCAATTTTGAATGGGCTATGAGACATTCTATACAGACTTTAAAAATATATATATCAGAAAAGCCACATCTCTTGCGACATTTTTGCTGTTCATTGATCTGGAGTTTTTCAAAGTCCTTAAGCTCACAAATCCAGTGATCAAGTTAGCATAATGCACAGTTTGGCTCATATTTGGTATGCATGAATACCAACAGTATATTGGAGATTAAGCTGGGGGAGGAGGCAAAACTAAAATGGGTTAAGTTTAAATTTAAAGTGACAATGAGCATATTTTAGTAAGTAATGTTTCAGATGCGTTTGTTCTGGAAAGAAAAATGTTTGTCAGGACATCACTTTAAGGGGGGGGAAAAAAAAAGAAAAAAAAAGTTTCATTCTTGTATTAGCTTTTTAAAAAATGATGCTTTTTATTTAGAATCCAGGGGTCTTCCTGGTTGCAAACTTGTAAAAAACACATTAAGAATCAGTTATCCCCATTGGTATTAAATATATCAAGACACAAACGTTGTGGCTTCATTACCGGTTATGGCTACTATGGACTTAAGCGTCTGATTGTACATTGTTGCTATACTGTTAAGCACAACTGAGGCATGTATTTTTTCCCTTGGTTATAAAGATTATATTACAAAAATTGATCACCGTGTTTCAGACCAGTTAAACACAATATTCAAGTAACAAGGTGTTTTAATGGATAAGTGAAAAAAAAAAAAAAAGTTACCTAGCACTTTACACAGCTACATAAAAATTAAATAGAACAAATGTAATTTGTTTATGCATATGTAATACACTTTTATATCTTTAAGATTTCTAAAACTAAAAGTTAAACTATCATTTGCTTTAACAATACCATATTTTTGCACAATAACTTATACTTAGGAGAAATAAATTCCCATATTCCACAAAATATATATAATTATAACATTCACATTGATAGTTTAAGAAAACAAAATTTAAGTGAATATTACATCTTATGCAGTAATCTTTGTGGACCCTTCTAATCAGAATGCAACCAGTTGATGTATCTAATGCTTGATCCATAAAAAAAAAAAGGGAAGAAGGTCTTCATATAAACAAGACCAAACCATTTAAACTTTCAAAGCTAAAATGATTTCTTGTATTTAAAAACATAATAGGTAAGAGAATAATGAAACCTAACGAAGTTAAAAATACAGGGCTATATTGTATGTATAAGACTACAATAAGATAGCAGTCCTCCAAAAAAGAATTAGACAACTTTTTTCTTCCTGATATCAAATGAATTATACATGCTATTTTCCTTTGGGGAGAAAGCCAAATACAACTTTTCTGCTCATAAGTTTGCCAGACTTGGTGGGAAGTGGGAGGTGATCGTGCAAGACCAACTCTACAGTTGGTATAATAATGTCTGCTAGTTTTGTTTGTTGCTCTGAGGTGGGGTAGACAGAAAATTGGGGGGCACTCACCACGAGACCCCACCCTTCTCTATGGCCCCACTCCCTGCTCCTCCTCAGTTAAATGCTGGCCCCGCTTCTTCCCCCCAAAGCCCCGCCCCCTGGCCAGGCTGGAAGCCTGAGCTGGGCAATGCGGGGCAGCTGCTGCGCTGGCTGGTGTCATGGTGCAGTCGGCCACAGCGCTCCTCCAGCTCCTCTTGCTGCTCCTCAGCTCCCCACTGCCCTTTGACTGCTCATAGCCCGTAAGAGCTGCCCGGGCAGGGGGATTCAGCTCCGGGGCCAAGAGAGCCCTTGGGGAGCAGTGAGTGCAGGGGGCCCCAGGAGCCTGGGCTGGAACAGGTCAGCCCAGACTAGGGGGAGCCCTGGATCCACCACCTGCCCTGGGCAGCTCACCCCAGCGGTCGGGAACACAGCCCAAGGCTGCTCTCAGGCACCCCAGACCTCTGCCTAGGCTTAGTTCTGTGCTGTTGCTGGCAGCGGTGCTGCCTTCAGAGCTGGGTGGCTGGAGAGCGGCGGCTGCTGGCTGGGAGCCAAGCTCTGAAGGCAGTGCTGCCGCCAGCAACAGAAATATCTCTGTGTAAGGTTTCACCTTTGCGCTGGGAAGGGTGGCTACAGGGGGGCTAAGGCAAATTCTGGGGTGCTCCTCGTCCCCTTTTAATTGCATAGTTTGGTTCTGAAAAAGAAAGATGCGCGCTATAGAGCAGCAGCTCCCAAACTTCACTGGTTCACGTATCATCATCTTAAAAAACAAAAACAAACCACCACCCCTTAAGTGAATAGATGGAACATCAAGCAAATATACCAGTAGTGGTACACGTACCATAGCTTGGGAACTCCTGCTTTAGAGGAATTGAAATTGCTTCCAAAACCAAAGTGGGTCTAACTTGCAATGATACAGGGAAACCAGCTGTATCTTCCCAGGGCATTATTCTTGGCGCACTAGATCAGTTGTTTCTCAACCTTTTTGATACCAGGGACTAGCCTGCTACCTTCCTAAACCGTCTCAGAGAAATCTCAGGGACCAGCAAGGAGGCTGCTACGGACCGGCACCAGTCCATGGACCGGTTGTTCAGAAACATTGCACTAGATTAATCAGATCACTTCCAGGTCCTGTACAGTATTGAGAAAGGGGACCAGAGTGACAAAAGGGGGAACAATACAAAACTGAATGAGGTCAATGAGATGGTCTTTGTCCTCCTCCACGCAAGGTCTCCTCTAAGACTGAAATCCACATTTTGGAGTTGCACTTTCACGTCAACCCTTCCCCACCCTTCCACTGAGATGAGCAATTTGGTGGCTTTGGCAACCTCAGTGCTCTGAAGAGGACGACTACGACACTGGAATAAAGTGACTGTATGGTAGCCTAATGGGGGGGGGGAGGGGAAGGACATTCCAAAGGGAGAAGCACCAGCTAAAGTTGTTTTGACTTAATCCCACGGAGAGTCAGGAAAAAGGAAGTTGCGTGGCACTCACTTAAAAAGTTACAATGTGAATGCCATGGGTTATATATTGTATCTGACAGATTTCAGGTTATGTATTCCCTTTTACACTAAATAAAAGCTATTAAAAATATCCAGGAATAAAACACTCAACCAGTTAGTGAGCTTTCTATGAAGCAAGAACATGTACAAATACAGCGGAAAGAAAGAATTGCACAAACCAGAGGTGTAATGAGTTATGTTTACAACTGTAGATAGACCCCAAACTTAGGAATAACCTTTCACATCACTTTGCATTATTTAAGAATGCTTGCTAAAATGCCCTGTAATTGCAGAGTAAGTATGATGCCATTGGCATGTGCATAAGCCTCTCCTTTATAGAAAGCTCACTAATAATAGTGTCATTGTAAGAATAATAATTACTTTATACAGGAAGCAGAGATCACAAGGCCATGCAGCAATACATACTTATACCCTATGGAGAGGACCAAGAGCTCCTACTGTGTAGCATTAGTGTGGGGCTGCTAACACCGGAGTTCCTTGCTGTGCAGACTTGCCAGATTTTACCCACGGGTGTAACTGGTTCTAGAAGTCCCCGTGCTTAAGCAGGATATTGATGAAATGGAACGCTATCTGGGAGCTTTTGAAAGAAAGTGGAGGCAGTATGGAGGAATGAGGAAAAATTAAGGCAGATGTAGCACAGGACTGGAAGCGTTTGCCTTTTTTTGGTAATAGCTGCTTGTCCACATAGATATGATGCAGATGGCTGTCTGAGGTTTGCTAATACCCGATATCCTGGATAACACAGTAGTCAAACACAAATTGTTCTAGGCTACACGAGCTTCTCATGAAGCAGATGCATATCTGACATCAAGAACAGAAGTAGCCTAAAGGGAAAAAGAAGAGACATTTGTTTAACTGTACACACACACACCCCCACCCCGAAACTTCTCTCGAAGTGTAAGATACTGAAAGCAAAGGACAGACAGACAACTGACATACAGCAAGGAGACAGCAGCATCCTCTGCTTGGAGATGAAACAGGACTTGTCAGCAGATTGTAAATAAATAAAGCTGAGCTCAGGACTAAGGCCACTTTATTGTCAGTGATTTCACAGGAAGCGTAAAGGTGACCGTTTGCCATGAACAAACAATTCCAGGGGAAACCAAGGAAGGATGGGTTATTCACCTCAGATGTGTTGCACACATGCTCCATGTGCCCACACATGCTCCATGTGCCCCAGACCGGAAATTTTTCCTTAGCAATATCTGTCTGGTCCGTGCATGCGCCCCTGCTCTCCTCGTGCTCTGGACCAAGAGAACAAAGGGGGCTGCCAGATCCTCCGTCATTTTGTTTCTTCTCTACTGCCAGTTCACAGGAAGGGAAAACCAGGCAGTGACAAAGAGCGCTATCCAACCCTCCTACACACCGGGCAACATAAACTCGCCTTTAAGAACTCAGGTTACCACAAAGCAGGCAACCCATCCTTCTGTGAGTGATTGTCGCTGTGTGTAGTGCGCTTCAGGTTGCTTCACAAGCTACATCTCTTTAAAGAAGATGGATGCCTGGAACCTTATGACACAATACACTGCAGAACTCCCCTGCCTAGAGAAACAGTTGCTTGCACCAGTGCATAATGCCTAGAAGTGGTGTGAACAGAACTCCAAGTCGCTGTCTGCTGATGTCAGTAAAAGGGACATCACTAAAGGAAGCTATCGATGCTGCCTGAGCTCTAGTTGAGCGCACACTCATACCCTGCCTTTGAGGAGACGTTCATCTCGTAGCAGAGAAGGATGCTCCCTGAGATCCATTTAGTGCCTGGGAGGAAATGACCTCTCCTTTCACACACTCTACGAATGACAGAGTCTAGGACAGTGGTTCTCTACCAGGAGTACATGTACCCCTGGGAGTACGCAGAGGTCTTCCACAGGGTACTCAACTCATCTAGATATTTGCCTAGTTTTATAACAGGCTACATAAAAAGCACTAGCGAAGTCCGTACAAACTAAAATTTCATACAGACAAAATGAGAAAGTAAGCAGATTTTCAGTAATAGTGTGCCGTGACTCTTTTGGGTTTGAATGTCTGATTTTGTAAGCGAGGTGAAACTTGGGGTATGCAAGACTAATCAGACTCCTGAAAGCGGTACAGTAGTCTGAAAAGATCTAGGAGACTTTTGAAAAGATTTTATTCTTTGTGGATAAGGCGTAAGAGGCCCATGCACATCCAGTGGAGTGTCACACCACCTCTTCCCTGCTGGAATAAGGTTTCGGGTAAAACACAGGTAGATGGGTGCTTTGGTTGATGTGAAAGTCCACCACCACCTTAGTGATGAACTTCAGATGTAGTCCCATAGATACCTTGTCCCAGTGGAAAACTGTGGGGGTGGGGAGGGGGTCAGCTATGAGTGCACCTAGATCCCTGACTCTTCTGGCCATCATCATGACCAAAAATGCTACCTTCATAGAAAGAGGTAGCAAGGAGCTGGATCCCAGGGGCTCCAGTGTTAACTTAGTAAGGGCTGATAAAACAAGGTCCAAGTCCCAGGCTGGTCCAAGTCTTGCCTTTGGATAGAAGACTTGAATCATACCCTCCAGTAAGCTGGTGGTGACTGGGTGGGAAAATAAAGCGTAGGTGTCTGCCAGTGGATGAAAGGCACTGATGGCTGCCAGTTTTACCCTGGGAGAGCTAACAGCAGTCCTGGACAAAAGTTAGTCCAGTGTGCCCGGAATCTCTGCCTGTAAGGGTGTAGTTCCTTGTCTGTTACATCACAATTTCAATCTTTCCCATTTTGCTTTGTAACCTTTCCTGGTAGAGTCCTATCTACTGCTGTACAGGACAGCCTGGACGTCAGCCAAACAGGCCTTTTCTAACTGCGACATCCAAACAAATACCATACGCTCAGGTGAAACATGGCTGGGTTGCGGTGGCAAGTCTGTCCTTCATCCTGGGTTAATAGCTGACACATCAGTGGAAGACAGAGAGGAGATTGGGCGGACAGCTGAAAAGCATGGAGGGTACCGGAACAGTCAGGCCCAACCCAGCAAGGATGGCTTGCATCTTGTCTTGTCTGATCGTCTTCAACACCTGAGGTAAGAGGGAAATCTGTGTGTGTTGATCCCAGGGCCCAGAAGGCCTGTGCTACAACTCCCTCTGAAGTACAAGTCTTTGCCCTGGTTCACATGGTACACAGATTTGTGGATGAGACACCCACACTCAAAACACCTCCCAGACAGGGGAGTTCTGCAGCTCCCACTTTTGTTCTGTGGAGAAACGTCCGCTCAGAGAATCCGCTAGGCTTTGTGGATCTCTGCTAGGAGCGCAGTGTCCAAGATCATCTGCCTGGGAATGCACCAGTTCCAAAGGGCAACGGCCTCCACACAAATCTGGAAGGAGTGCGCTCCTCCCTGCTGGTTGACGTAGGAGACCGCTGCCATGTTGTCTGGTAACACCGTTCTGAACTTTAGGTGGTGGATGAACTTCTTCAGTTCCCTACATTCCAGAATGGGTCTTCATCACCCTGTCTTCTTGGGGATGAGATAGAACCTCAAGTAGAACTCCTTTCCCCTTGCTGTTGGAAGATACTAGTTCTAGCACCCCCAGTTGAAGGAGCAACTCTGCCTCCTGCTGAAGAATTGTCTTGTGAGGGATCCCTGAAAGAGAAGAGGATGGGGGAGGGGAGGGGAGGGAAGAGAACTGGGTCGTGTACTCCAAGGTTAAACACTGGAATTAACTCCTAGGGAGGTTGTGGAATCTCCATCTCTGGAGATATTTAAGAGTGGGTTACATAAATGTCTATCCAGGATGGTCTAGACAGTATTTGGTCCTGCCATGAGGGCAGGGGACTGGACTCGATGACCTCTCGAGGTCCCTTCCAGTCCTAGAATCTATGAAATGACTTCTAGTACCTTCTGTCTGTCATGATTTCCGTCCCAGTAGATAGAAAGTAGGAAAGTTGGTCTCCAAAGGGAGGGGGAAACAAAACAAAACAACTCCCCACCCCACAGTGTGTTTGTGCTGATCTGGAGGGACAGCTGGTGCATGGCTTTCAAAGTTCCCGTTAAAACACCAGTTTCAAAGGTGGCAGTGAGAGACTGTTAACCTGGGGCACCCTTTCTATGCATTGGTTTGACACTTGCACATCCTAGGCCACGAGCAGTAAGAAGGAACTGAGATGATAGTGGTCTGCCAGCCCTCTCTATTCCCTTAGTGCAGAACATGAGGAGAGCAGGGGTGTATGTGTGGACCACACTGACACAGCTAGGGAAAAATCTCTGGTCCTGGGAGCATGTGCAACCTGATGGGCACTACACATAGGGACAATCAATTGAGAAACCAGAACTTGGATAGGTGTTTTGGGTGCACTTACTGGGCAGGGGCAGAGAAAAGCCCCAGAGATGAGGGTATGGCTGAGGTAGAGAGTGGAGGAGATAAATGGGGCCTTGTGCCAGGCCAGCTAGCATTCTTGTATGCACTGTCAGACTGATCCTGCAGACTAAACCAGTGAGAGCAGAAGAGCCACAGACAGAGGCAAAGTGCTGAGCACTCCAGGACTGGGCCTGCCACAACAGTGCATTGCTATACAGGAGGGAGGGCACAATCTCCTTCCTGCCCCATACAGATCTGACCTCTCTTAGCTCATAAAAACTATACAAAATGGGGGCAAACTGATCTGGCTCTTTTGGAAATTCAGCTCCAGGACTGGATTTTGTTTCCTCTGAAGGCAACAAACACCATACGTTGACTACCTGCTCCGTGAAGTAGCAATTGTTCAGGTAGGTTTTTGGCCATTAGTTTCATAGTACAACAACATTGCATCCCACACTCTTGTACTGGCAGGCAGGGAAAAAAGCAAGGACTTGTCTATTTTCAAAACTCCCTCCATAAGGTCAACACTTCTGCCTCCTTCCAGCAAGACATACCCAACAAATGAGCAGGAAAGAGTGGAATCTTAGGTTGGCACGTGGTTTACATATGCCTTTATCACATGCCTTTTCTTTTAGAAAATACGATGCATGACCCAAACTAATTTGTTCTTGGTTTGTGGCCAGTTACTAGTACTGGCACATGATTGTGCATTAAATGTTAAATCAAAAGGAGAGAGGTATCTTTTAAACCCCTTGGTTCTGAAGCACCACTTGAGCAGCATGCCAGAACCTCTTCTATAGAAAAGGCTTTATCAGCACCGTAACCCATCTGGCATTGATTAAGCAAACGGCAAACCAAGACCTGCATTTTCTGCTCAATTGTTTATTTTGTTACCTCACCCTGCCACTCCTCCAACCAGTTTGTCCATTGTATCCTCCTATCACATCCTGTGTCACCTAGACTGCAAGTTCTTCTTGGTCACTGGTCTGTAAAGTGCCTAGGAACGCCTGGCCCTGGATCTTTGGCACTACTATACTGAGCTGCAAATAAATAATAATCCAACTCTTCATGGCAGTCATTCCTCTCAGTTCTGCCTCCTCTCTTCCTCCCTTGGCTTAAAGAGGCCCTGCTGCTACTCTCAGGGTCCACTTTCCAGTCACATCTTCCTGCCTCTACTGATATTCCCAACCCATCCTCCCTCCACTCCAAGCTACCTCTGCATAATACTCCCACCTCCTCAATGGAGGAAAGTGTAATGTATCCTACTCCACCCAATCCTCCCACCTCCTCAACAGCTGCTCCACCCTAGCCTGGCTTTCACATCCCTACTCTCCTGCCACTTAGCCTCTCCCACCTTCTCTCACTCCATCCAACCCTGCTCTGCACTAGCCACCAACTCCAGGCTGGCCTTCCAGAGCCCTTGTGCCTCCTGGAACTGATCCCAAGCTTTTAGCTGTGGCTACACACTGCATATACCTTCTTCTGGATCCACCCATTCACCTCCAGTCTCAAGGGAGATTCCATGTTTTAAAAAGTTAATTTAGGAACAAGGGTTAATCTGAGGCCAGGATAACTCCCTAAGGAATTGGGGGGGGGAGGGCGGAGGGGGAGAAGTGTTTTCAGCAATCAGTAACACCGACTAATACACAGTAGCCCCTCATCCATGATGGGTAGAGACACCTGGCATCAAACAGGTAACTAGTTCCTGGCTACATATTTGAAATACATTATAGAGCTGGAGCAAAGGAACAACAGAGGTACTGGTGGGGGGTGAAGGGGTGTATGTATGTATGTATGTATGTATGTATGTATGTATGTATGTATGT
>NW_020664540.1:498105-601428 GCF_002925995.2 Terrapene triunguis | reverse complement strand
ATGTATGTATGTATGTATGTATGTATGTATGTATGTATGTATGTATGGGGGGGGGGACGGGGGGACGGACGGACACGGGATGGGATGGAAAATTTAATTATTCACCTTCCTACAGAAAGGGTCTTTGCCAAGCTCTGGATATTTTTATTTAGGGACATTAATTCATTCACTCAAGGACATCTTTAAAAGTGGCCTGAAATATCAGTAGGATTGATGCAGCAATGAAGTGGTGTTCATTGTGTACCTGAAGTTAACTGCTGGTGCTGCATGAGCTAACCATGCATGTTAAGAACAGCTGAGAAACAACACAAGCAAGGACAGTGACAGAAACCTTTAGTTCAGTAGGAGCCAAATTCTGCCATAGGTCATCTCAGGCCACGTCTATACCACAGGCACTGTAGCGGCATAGCTATGGTGCCACAGCTATGCCGCCATAACCCCATAGCATAGACACCCTGGAAGGGGTTTTTCCAATCGCTGAAAGAACTCCACCTCCCCGAGTGATGGTAGCTGATTGATGGAAGCATTCTTCCAGGGACCTAACAGTGTCTATAGGAGGGGCTAGGTTGGCATAGCAACGGTGCTCAGGAATGTTGAGTTTCTCACATCTGAGCGGTGTAGCTAAGTCAATTTAAGTTTTAAGTGTAGACCAAGCCTAAGGGTAGAATTTGACTACTGGACAAAGTTCTCTAGTATGAATTAGGACTAGGTCAAAGACAGCCCAAAGTCCATTTCAAGTGTAAACTCCAGTTTTGGTTTTCCTATTGCACAACTATAATTTATATTAAATCTTATAAATAAAATACCATATTTAAGAACTATAAAGTGCCTGGGTTATCTTTAAAGGCACAGTCTGTGGAGAAATATTATCAAAAAAGAGACAGATGGAACAGTCCCATTGCACCCGTCTGCTCAGAAACCCCATGAAGTCACCAGGAGTCCTGCTCATGGAGCAGCTGCTGGATCAAGCCCAAAACAAGCAGTTTTCACAATCCCACCTTGTTATTTATATAGCCTTTGGGCATACACAAACATTCGCAAAAGTAAGGTTTCCGTCTTAGAAATTTACACCTGAGTCCAAAAAACCAAACCCTAGACTAGGAGCTGAGTAATTTAAGTCCAGCTGAAGCATCCAACTGAGCTACAGAAAGGAATGAAGGTGAGAGGGTGCCAGTGATAGTCATAGATATTGTCAGAGCCTACAAATTAGGAGGTCTCTTATCACCTTAAGTTACACCTGGAATTCCCAATATTGTCACTGGGAACTGCATACACAGGGGAAATCTGCTCAAATACTTTATTTCGTGTGTGTGTATATATACATATACATACACATACACATACACATACACACACACGAAAATAAGTTGGTTGAATGCTGTGAAAAATGGCTGTTGACAGTTTGGAATTCATTTATATATTTGAACCTAAAAGCAACCAGCAATTTACAGTCCCAAACTCTTTAGTCACAGATTTACCTCATTTTCCTCTTCTGACATTTTAGTGGAATTATCAGGCGATTTTACAGGCTTCTGGTTACTAGGTCCATTTGTCTCCTCTTTGCCATGTTCTGCTTCCCACTCCTGTAGAACTTCATCTATGTTGAAACGACGCCGGTAACTTACAAAAAAATGTTTCACTTGCACCACAGATTTATTTCCAATCACATCAGAGATTGCCTGGAAATCTCGGCCATACTTCCTGATTGCTGAAAACGGAAGAAGTAGAATTATATAAACAGTGACAACAGCTAGAGATGGGCATGAGCCACAATACAAGGATCCAATGCTGAATTTCCCCAAGGTTTGGGCCATCTCTGGTTACACCACCAAGAAAGATGGTACAAAGTTGGGAGTGGGAGAAAGAGAGATGGATGGTAGAAGAGTTGGGAGCGGAGAAAGAGAGAGGCAGAGTTGTATATAAAAAGGAGTCATGTAGGATGAGCCAAACCAGAAGTCCTAAACCCACCAAATCTACCTGTAAGTTTCACGTACAAGCAGCCTGGCAGTGACTGCACTAAGAGTGTCACCGTCTAGAAGCAGGTGAGTGATCTGTTTGTCCAAATGAACACGGCATGCCATGCATCATAAAAGGGACGGAGTGTTAACCCCTCTTTCTTTGGCAACAATATATAGTAATGTCAAGATTTTTTCCATTAGCCACCGAAGGAGAAATCCCAGCTTGACGTGCAATAGGGTTCAATTGTACGTCACCTGCTGAAGTAGGAAAGATTTATAGTTCCATACCTTGCACAGCAAGAAGCTGCTCATCTGTGGTCCAACGTGCATTAAATTTCTGAACGACCTAGGTGTCAAACAAAGTAATTCATTTCCTTAGCAATGGACTTCTACTCATATCTGAGTTTGTAAATTCTTGTATGAATGCAGCAATGAACTAATTGCTAGATCCTTCAAATATGGTATTTTTCTTCCTATTAAAATATTGCATTATTCCTTTTAGCAACAAAGGGAATCAATTCAGTTAACTGACAAATAAACTGATTCCATAGTTAACTGTTAACATGGCACAGAAGTGTGGGGCTTGGTCCATGCTCTGAGTACAGGACTGGGAGTTAGGAGTTTCTCTTTTTATTCACTGGCATTGCCCACCAACTCCCTCTGTGATCTCACTCAAGTTTCTTATACCCTGATTATTAGAGGTGCCAAGTACCCAGATCTCCCATTAACTATGATGGAAATTGTGGGTGCTCAGCAGTTCTGTCAGTCACACCACTAACTTCTCTGGCCAGTCCCCCAATCTGTGGAATGGGCTAATAATTACCTCTCTCAGAAGGGTGTTACGACAACACTCTGAAACAAATATGGTGAGTGCGAAGTATTATCAGCAATCTGAATGTTTACATTTGAGACAAGTTTTACAACCAGCCAAATACAGATTGAAAACTAACTACTGTTACCCTCTTACACCCTCCCCTCCCGCAAAAACCAATTACTGTTAGATTGGTCTCAGGGTTAGTTGGCAGTAGATAGAACGATTGTATCTACATAGTGCCAGCTCTGACATTTAAGCAAGAATTAGGACTTGCTATTGGGAAATACAGAAGAGATGCATACATAGCAGTATATGAACTGGCATACCTCTGGAAGTCTGTATTGTTCTATTCCACCTTCAAGTTTTTCTTTGAGAGCGCTATTTGTCTGCTTGATATTTTGAATCTGGCGGGGGGGAAAAAACGGAGCAGTGACTTTAAGCAAGGATAAAAATGTTTCAACAAGCCCTGTACCAGCCGCCCAGGCGAACACCCTACCAGCTTGACTTTGCAGTTCTCCCTGCATCCTCTTTTTATGAAAGGAGATCCTCATCTGTACCCCAAGTACAAGAAACATCTGGTGCGATTATTAAATCTATTTACACTGTAAGCTCTTTGGAGCAGGGTCTGTTTCTTATTCTATGTTTGTACAGCCCAGCACAATGGGACCCAATCCTCTGTTAGCCCTCGGTACTACCTTAAAACAATAACAAACACAATAGTAATTCAAAGCTAACAATGTCTATAGTAGTTTGAAATGGACCTGAACCGGCTCTAAATTCTGAAGTCAAGGGAGCATTCAGATCTAGGACATAGGCAAAAGGACTAAACCCAGGATGCGATTCAGTAGCACTTCTGTCTTGGCTATTAGATGTTCAGAGAACATTTGCCATTAATCAGTTTAAGACTGATCTACTGGCAGTGCAGAAATATGTGGGGAAGCTTGCCCAGTGCCTGCCTGCAGAAAGCACATGTCAAACCATAGGAGAATCTCAGCTTTGCATTTTGGGCTGATGCCAAAACTTACAAAAGGTGACGGTCCAATTAAAAAAACTAAACAAAAACCCCACCGTCTCCCCTGATGCACACGCTCCACAGATTCAGAGTGAAGAATTGTGTGTTTGCCCAATGCAGAGTTCAGCTCCATCAGGGCTTCCTGTTTGCCAGCATTCAGGGGTGGGGGGACTGAAGAGATGCAACAGGGCTGTGGGAGATGCCACAGAACAGATCTATAGCCAGAAGTGGAGAGTGGCTCTGGCTATTCCAAAGGTGACATGAGAAAAACGTGAAGAAAACTAAATATGGTAGATGCAAAGCAGTTACTGTTGGAAAATACTCAACCCAAAGCAAAATTCAAGTTCAAAAATATGAGCAACACCAGGTTACAAGACAGACGAAGGGCTCACAAACTCTTTGGATCAAAATGAACTATTTCTTGCTGCTTTGCAACTACAAAACTAGATTTAAACAGTACTGGGTTAATTCACTTTGGTAGGCTGTCAGCTTGTTAATTAAGCCACATCCTGTTGTAAGCCATCACAGCCATGCTATAAATCCCCAGTAACAACCCAGGTGATGACCGACAGCAGCACCTTTAAATTGATCAGATGACAAATCTACTCCTGAGCTGTCTTTGGCGTGGTTCCTACCTGTCGCTTGATTGAGACCAATTCCATATCCAGTTGTCTGAGCACAGTGGTAGCAGCAGTGGCGTTGGCAGAAACGGCCTCCACGTCCTCTTGAGAAAGGAACATTCCTTTGGGAGGTTTCCTCTTTGCTCTGTTTTTAGCCTGGGTACTGTGCTTCTCCTTCTTCACCGGAGGCATTGTCTCAGGTGGCGGCACCTGGGAAGCAGACATTTTACACAAACTGTTCTCAAAAGTAAGACGGACTCTCACTGAGACTGAAGTCAATGGGGTTGAGGCTCTTTAGTCACAAAGATGCCTTTGAAAATTACATCTCATCCTTCAGTTCTGGTGGAAAACAGAGTAAGTTGCAAAGTAACAGGAATTAAATCCTTTGTGTGATAGCATCATGCTATGGGGCACTATGATCACAAATAAATGATGCTACATTAATCTTTTCTACACAACAACACAGTCTTTCCAGGTACAGATATTTCTGTTGCTTTTTTACTTGGCTTCCATTTCTGGTACAGGTGCCTAATCATCAGTTAAATGTCATGGCCAGGCCTCAATATGTCAGTTTAATTCATTCCCAAAAGGAAATTCAATTTGATGGGGTGAGGGTGGGTGAACACAACGTAAGAGTTTATGGAGCAATTTCCTATGTGCCAGACACAGGGAAAAAACAAACACAACCCAATTTAAGACGGAACACGAGGGTTGAGGTGACTGCAAAGTAATTCTTAAGAACAATAATTGTAAGGAATTTTTACTCACTTTATTTTAGTACAGTGCTGACAAACAGAAGTTCCATTAGAAAAAGATACAGAGTTCTGCCTGTCTGAGGAATTCAAATTAGAAAGATCTCTTTTCTGGGGAAGGAGGGAGAGGGGGAGTAGGATGGTAGCATGGGGAAGGGGATATATTTCACACACATTAACCTCACATTTCTATAAAGCATTAGCTACCAAGATGATCAATCTATTTTGACCCAAAAAAGCTATAAATATTTCCCCACCTGTGTCTATAATCAGAGATATCTTCTGGCAAACCACTAATTTTTCTAACCATTTCAGCAGTTTATTACATGGAAAAGTCATTTTATTACCCCTCACACTTCCCTCAAAAAGCACATTTGAATCTCTTTAATATCACCTCCAAAAAAGATCATATGTTAACTTGCAAAAAAAAAAAAAAAAAAATTCCTCCATCCTAAGATTAAAGTTGTTGTATAGGGGCTGGAATAGTGCCAAGAACATAAACAAACAAACAAACAAAAAATGAAATGAGACAGAAGAGGACCCAAAATTGCATTCCTGTATTTGCTCATCTGCAAGTTAAAATACTGGATATGTGTCTGGTTAGTGACACCTTATAACTGCGAATCAGGAAGAAAGTTTCCTCATGCTGTGCAGTGTTCATTTGCTAATTAGAAATCTTTAAACACTGAACACATATGCATGAAGGCACACAGAGTGAGGATCCAAATCCATCAGGCCCTAAGCACCTAAGCCAGCCCAGGAGCAAGAAGCTATTCTGCTTAGGAAATCTGCCTACAACAGATCTCCTTGCACAGGGGGCGTGGGAGAATAGCAGAAACACACTGCAATAGCCGGACAGATTTAATGATGAACCAGTGAGGCAAGTTTTGCATTCAGCTTTAGAAGTGAGAGCTTTGATAACTAAGTCAGCTAAATAGTTTGAAGTGAATTAGAGGTTTCAGATTGGCGAGTATTTCATCTACACACACAAATTCACAGGCCTGTGCATGAGTCTAGTACAATGGACTCAAGCTACAGGATGACAACACCCAGCACCAGCAGAGTGAATCTCCCATGAGGCTGAACATCAAATGTATATTCCTTTGTAAGTGTAAGCAACTTCAGATTGTTATTTTACTGAGTTCACAGAATATGCAGCTGCTCTTTATTATGGACAAGAAGTCAGAGCTCTAGCAGAATAGCTTTTGACAGCTCCAAGCACATTGAGACCGTTAGTATATTGTGCAGGCTTTGAGAATTTAAAGCTCTAACCTATCTTGGAAAAGTTGCTTTGCTGGCCCTAGGTATATCTTTGTAGAATTCAATCAACTTAAAAACCCACAGAAGAGAATCTGGATGTCAATATGGAGATCGGCAGTGCTTACATAGTGTCACAGATGTACACAACTGTTCATAGATATCAGACAAGGTCTCTATACCAAGGCTGAGGATTTAAATTGAAAAAAAGTAAAGCTATCTCATACCACTTAAAAAGCAAAGAAAATGAGACATCAACTGACTCTAAGAAAGGGGAGGAGTTAAGAAAAACGGTTACAGTTTCATCTGTTGTTCTTTGAGATGTGTGGCTCATGTTCATTCCATTCTAGGTGTGCGTGTGCCCACGTGCGCGGTCGTCAGAGATTTTTGCCTTAGTGGTATCCGTAAGGCCGGCTGTGCCTCCCCCTTGAGTGCTGCGTTCATGCGTCAGTATATCAGTGCAACCGGCCCTAAGCTCTCTCAGTTCATTCTTGCTGGCAACTCTGACACAGGAGCAAGAGGACGGGTAATGGAATGGACACGAGTAACACATCTCGCAGAACAACGGTTACAAAAGGTAGGTAACCGTTTTTTCTTCCTCCAGTGCTTGCTCATGTCGATTCCATTCTAGGTGACCCACAAGTAGTGTCAATGGAGGTGGGCTTGGAGTTCACAGTCTTGCAGCGTGCAGCACTGTTCTGCCAAAGCCAGCATCGCCCCATGCCATCAAGTGCAACGCCGCCAGGTTCGGTTGCAGAAGACTGCCGTGGTTCTGGGACAGCAGGTCTGGCCAGAGAGACAGCCGCAGCAAGGCTACTACCGAAAGGTCCAGCTGCATGCCGAACCAGTGTTGGTAAGGCCACTTGCGGGCTATCAGGATAACCTTCGCCCTGTCCTGTTTGATCTTCATGAGGACTCTGTGGATCAATGGCACTGGCGGGAAGGCGTACATCAGGGTCCCCAACCACGGGAGCAGGAAAGCGTCCGACAGGGAACCCCTGTCCATCCCCCCGGAGTGAACACCTGACATTTCCTGTTCTGACGGGATGTGAACGAGTCGATCTGGCGAGTCCCTCACTGTTGGAAGATAACACTGACCGCCTCTGGATGGAGCAACCACTCGTGGCAAGATGAGAAGGTCCTACTGAGGCGATCTGCAAACACGTTCCTGGTCCCAGGCAAATACATTGCTACCCGACGAATGGCCTGCTGCACACAAAAATCCCAAAGGTGGAGAACATCTTGGCAAAGGGCTGACAACCTGGTTCCGCCCTGTCTGTTGATGTAATACATCGCGGTGGTATTATCTGTGAGGACCTGAACCACCTTGCCCCTCAGGTGGGGCAAGAAAGCCTGGCAGGCCAGGCAAACCGCTTTGCGCTCCCTGATGTTGATATGGAGGGCCAGATCATCTTGCAGGCAGTGGCCCTGGGTGCTGAGCTCGCCCTGGTGGGCTCCCCACCCCAGGTCTGAAGCATCGGAGACCACGGTCAGCGACAAGGCCGCAAAGGGAACTCCAACACCAACCCGGCGTTCATCCACCAATCTAGGGACAATAGGATGTGATCCGGCACTCTGACTATCCGGTCTAGGTCATGCCTGTTGGGGATGTAAACTGATGCCAGCCATGCTTGCAGAGGCCAGAGATGAAGCTGGACATGACTGACCACGTATGTACAGGCGGCCATGTGGCCCAACAACCGCAGCAGGTGTGAGCCATGGTGAGCAGGTGGTTCTCCACATGGGAGATCAGGTCCGACAGCCTGAAAACGCACCTCCATAAGGAAAGCTCTGGCTCGTGTGGAGTCAAGAACCGCCCTAATGAATTCTATTCATTGGACTTGCCTTAAGGTGGATTTTTTCTTGTTTACCAATAGACCTAGGTCACGGCAGATGGAACGCACTAGAACGAGGCTTCTCTGCACTTGCTCCCGAGACGTGCCCTTGATGAGCCAATTGTCGACATACGGGAAGACCTGGACCCCTCGACGTCTCAGGTAAGTGGCCACTGGTGCCATACATTTTGTGAAGACCCTTGGGGCCAATGAGAGGCCAAAGGACAGTGCCGTGAATTGGAAATGGCATCCCCCACTATGAAACGGAGGAAATGTTTATGACCTTGGATTATGGAAATGTGTCCTTCAAGCTGAGGGTGGTGTATAGTCTCCTGGATCCGAGGAGGGGATGATGGAGGCCAGGGAGACCATCCGAAACTTCAACTTCTTGAGGCGTCGCAGATCCAGAATGGGTCCGAGGCCCCCTTTTGCTTTCAGGATTAGGAAATAATGGGAGTAGAACCCCTTCACTAACATGTCCTGAGGGACCTCCTCCACCACCCCTAGGTTTAGGAGGTTCTCAACCCTCTTGAATGAGGAGTTGCTTATGAGACGGGTCCCTGAAGAGGGACGGGAAAGAGGGGGTTGGGAGGGAAGGGCAGCCGAAAACTTTAGGGTGTAGCTGGACACTATGTCCAGCACTCAGCGGTCCAAGGTGACCCACGACCAGGCCGAATGGTAGGGACGAAAACAGTCGAGAAAAGAACAGGATGCATTCTGGGAGTTGACTGGGGGGGGGGAGGGGTCACTCTCAAAATGAGTGCTTCTGGCGCCCAGGATGCTTTGCTGGGCCAGGCTGTGTGGGTAAGCGGGAGGAGAAAGGGTGGCGGTGGTTGAAACTTATGTCCCTATCCCTTCTCCTTGCAGACCCCATACGAGGCTGCCAAGGCCTTGATAGCAGGGATGGCCGGAACTGCTTCCGTGCAGACTGCGGCGTGTGCATGCCCAGCAAGCAAAGGGTGGCCTGAGTGTCCTTTAACCCATGCAGCCTCGCACCAGGGTGCTGTATTCTCGGGCAAACCCTGCGGGAGAGACACCTTGAACTTATGGACGGAGTCCCATAAGTTAAAATTGTATCTGCCTAGGAGGGCCTGATGGTTCGCCACCGAGGAATTGTAGGCTGTCAGTTGAATAAATTTTCCTCCCAAACAAGTCCAGTCTTTTGGCCTCTTTGTTTTGGGAGCTGCACTGGTATGCCCCTGCTTGTCTTTTTCATTGGCCGCAGAGACAACCAGTGAGCCCGGGTGAGGGTGGGTAAAAAGATACTCAAACCCTTTGGAAGTGGGAGAGATGGACGACTGGGTTTGCCAGAGGGCTTTGGCAATGTTGAGGACTCCGTCATGCACTGGTATTGCGACACGGGCAGGGGCAGAGGTTGAGAGGACGTGGAACAAGATATCCGCCTGCTTGGCCATCTCCACTTCTAGACCCAAGTTCTCAGCCACCCATCGAAGCAGGGCCTGGTGTTCTTTAAAATCGTCTGGCGAGCTGGTCCTCGAGGGTCCTGCGACCGTCTCGTCCGGGGACGAAAATGATGACTGTACCACCGGGGGAGGCCCTGGGGCATCGTCCACCGCAGGGAAAGGAGGTTGGGGGGGAGGGGTGGCCGTCTCCTCTGCCTTGACCTCCGAGCATGCTTCATGCACCGAGCCCAGTGTCAGTGACGACAACTGTTGCTTCGAGGCAGCAGCAGATGAATGGAGCGAAGGGGACACTGCCATGACCGGCATGCACCAATAAGGCCACTGAGCTGGCCACTGGCCGTGCTGCCAAGGCAGCGCCGTCCATGTCGACACAGCCTCAGGTGCCCAATCGTGCCAGTGGAGTCTGTGCGAGGGCCTGAACTGCCCTTCTGTGCCAGAGGAATCCTCTTCCGGTGACCACTGTGGAGCTGTTGATGCCAGAGTCTGCTTGCTGACCGTCGCCGCTGGAGACTGGTGCCCAGAGTGAGAAGATTGGTGCTGGTATCAAGCGCACTGGTGCTGGGAGGACTGGTGACATGACGAGGAGAGCTCCCATGGGGCAAGTGACCGAGATCTGCGCCGAGAGGACGACCAGTGGGAGGGCGAATGATGCCAGTAGTACGGAGACCGGCGCCTCCTGCTAGGCAATTCGCGTTGAGAAGTGGGGACCGCGAATGTGGTGCCGGTGACCGAGGGTGAGCCCCAGAGGATCTGCGCTGCGACTCTGGGGATCTGCGGCGGGGAGGTGGAGAGCACTGTCTTGTCTCGGGGGATCGGCAGCGCTCCACTGCCCCCGAGCACTCTTGGAGACTGGCTTTCCCTCATGGGGAGCCTTTGCCATTTCCTGCAGCACGTGCAGTGTCGGTGCCATAGGCAGAGGCATCTGCTCTCTCGGCGCTGGGGGAGCTGGGGAAGGCGTCTGTGCCATCAGCGGGTTGGGTCCCATATCGCTCCTGGGAGTTTGTGGTGGACCTTTTAAGGGGCTAAGGGCCCCGATCGGGGAGGCACACACATGTAGTTCCGGAGTGGCCAGTTGGCCTGAACTGAGTCCCTTGCCTGATGACCTGTGGCCTTTCTTGCCTGGAGCCATCCTAGTTTTCTTTTTGGGCACCGGTGCTGGGAAGCGGTGCCGGGTGGAGCCCGGTGCCAGGGGTGTACTGCGTACCAAGGCACTAGGTGAGTCTTGGCGGGATGGCTCGCAAGCCGGGAGAAGGGCAGACTCCGTGAGGAGAGCCCGCAAATGAATATCCCACTCCTTTTGAATTCTGGGCTGAAAGTTTTCACAAATATGGCACTTGTCCTTCACATGTGATTCCCCCAAGCACTTGAGGCAGCTACTATGGGGGTCACTTACAGGCATAGACCTGTTCAGTCTGCACAGGGCTTAAAACCGGGAGATCGGGGCATGCCCCACCTCGAGCAAAGTCCTTGCTGGGACTCTAACGTCTAACTACTAACTACACTTAACAACTACTATAAACAAACTATTTACAAGGCCCTAAGGCTTGAAGTCAATAGAAACGAAACTGCAAGCCCTTGCTATGCAAGGAAAGGCGCTCCGACTAACCACCATGGGCGGTAAGGAGGAACTGATATACCGACCCATGAGCGCGGCACTCAAGGGGGCACCACTGCCGACCCTACAGATACGCTAAGGCAAAAAACTCTGATGACCACACACCTAGAATGGAATCTACATGAGCAAGCACTCGAAGAAGCAGCAGCTCTTAATCACTAATTCTGTGTGATGAAGTTATGATTATGAGAAAGCCTCAATCATTTCACAGTTAAACTGAAAAAGAAAGAAAGTATAATAAGGAAGCTCCCCATCTCCTCCTGAAAAAGGAAACACTAAGACCAAGCATTTTTGAGAGCCCTCCAACCCCCTCTCCAAGTTGTATGGCCCAGAGAAATCCCCGTATTGCCTAAGAAGTCATACAGAGAACTCTGAGCTGACAAATATTTTTTTGTTTGGGTTTTGGGAATGGGGTGGAGGGATGATTCACTGCGATTACAAACCTGACCAACTCACTGCAGAAGTGCAATGATGAAGAACAAAAACATATCCACCTTCTGGACTGTTCTGCTCTCTTTCTCCCTCTCTCTCTCAAAGTATTTTGGATTCAATCAACCCTCAGGCTCGGGTACTGCAATATCAAACCTAATTAACGCTGCACAGGCTATGCAGATTGTAAAGGAGAATAAAATGAAGCTGGCAGTCACTTTCCAGTGACAAGCCCTCAGAAGGCTGCTTGTCATTGCACATAGAGAGAGTGACTGATTGTGCTTGGTGAGCTTTTTTGGGGAGGGTGGGAGGGCAAAAGAGAGTGGTGGCACAGATTATCTGAATTAGAGAGTGAGAAATAAATAGGATATATAATCCCATGTAAAATACTTTGCTACAAAAGGGACCTGAACCCCAAAATTGTGACCATCTGTTTCCTTTTGGAACGCATGTAGATACAAATGAACTTTGACTTCCACCATGCACACAGCTAGATCTGTAAGAAGCCAATAGTAATCCAATGTTTTAGAGGGGTGAGTAGAAATAAAAAATGAATAGTAAAAGCTCTCTTTTAGATTCAGAGTTTCTCAAAGAAAATTTCAGTTTGAAATCTTAAATCACTCAAAAAACTGCTTATTATCCCTTATTTATTTTTTATGAACAGATAATACTGAAGATTCACAAACAGCAGAAAATGGAAATGGGGGGTGTTAAGAAAGAAACTCTTATTCACTAATTCTGTGTGATGAAGTTAGGATTAGGAGAAAGCCTCAATCGTTTTACAGCTAAACTGAAAATGAAAAAAAATATAATAAGGAAGCTCCGCCACAGTGTACAAGATGATCAATTGGGTAAAAGAGATTTTATTGCAACAACGGGGAATTTTGTCTAGTTAAGTATTTACTTCTTTAAAAGACAAAACAGTGTAAGTATGTGCACAGGATATGTAGGAACTAATGTACAGTAAGTATATTATCAGAGTTCATCCTTTATACAAGATTGCTTTAGAAGTGACATGAACTGTATGCAAAATTAAGATTTTTGTCTTGCTCAGCCCCAGTTAAAGGGTTTGCTAAACATAACCCATAAATACCTCTTTCCAATCCCTGTTTAAAAATTATTTGGAACAAAACCAAAACTCTGTCAAGGTATTTTCCAGACATTTTCCAATTTTAACACTGATGTATGCCACCATCTTTGATAGTTCAAAGTCACGTCTTTCCTCTTTATACACTGCTTTGTTACTATAGGACCGCCCTCCATGAGTGCCAAAGCTTGTAACCGGACTCCTTGTTGTTTTTGTGGATACAGACTAACACGGCTACCACGATACTTGAAAGCTTGTAACATTAGTTTGAGGTATATCCCTGGCACACTTGTTTAGAAAAATAACACAAAGAATCCCATAGACTTTGCAGATGCAATACAAGTCAAATTTAAGTAAAATGAATAAACCCATTCCCTTTGATATAATTTAAGATACAGGGAAACTCTATTTCTTAAACCTTAACCATCATTTCTCATTCTGAATGTTTGGATCGTGCAACAGGCAGCTGCAAAAAACCACATTTACTTCAGTGGAAATGTGTGTGGGTGCTGGGATCAGCCCACATGGATACAGTTACACAATCACAGCCTTCATTTGTATCCGAAGGCCCCAGGCAGCTAGGGTGAGTTCTGCTGTATACTGCAGTGCCTCCTTTTGTCCCGGTACGGACTAAAGTACCACAGTCCTTATACGTGCTATTTCTGAAGGAGACAGGCTGACTACCTCTTGCCAAGAGCAGTCAGTGCAGTTCTACTGACTTCAGCAGACTTGCACCTATTACACCACTGGTGAGTCAGGCCTGCATCACCTAATCACACAAAGCTCCTACACCGTGGGACTTGTGGACGTTACAAGAACATAGCTTTCCATAAAAGTAAATGTCAATTTTCCAGTTCACACCCAGCCCTGTTCCAATGAAAGTCAATCGGAATGTTGTCACTTCAACGCGCTCAAGAGCAGGCCCCTTCTGGATGGATAGGATATACAGAAAATGCCCGCACAGACTGAGAGCTTAAGTTAACTTCAACCTGATGTGTCTTGACTATAATGTTATTTTTCTACTAGGGAGGAAAATAAGTCTTTTATTAGGTCACTTAATTCCCCTAACAGTTATTTTAATAAAACAGGTAACATCAAAAGGACTGGCATGTAGCAGTTAGCGTATGTTCCAACCCGGATTACAGTTAAAAACATGTTAACTATTTTCTCCCTCCAACTCCCTGTTAAAACACTAAGGGCTAAATTTTCAAAGGTAACACCTACCCTCCTCCCTGCCCCCCAAATTCACAAACAAGGATTCAGGGGGAGACTGTTGTGTTGCCCATACACAAAATTTCAGTAGCCAGGTCAAGGCCCCTTTGGAAAGGGGAAGGGAACATTCACAGCCACACAATCTTTCTCCTTTGAAGTCACTCAAAGTCTTGGCATTCACTTCAAATGGGATCAAGGATTTTGAATACTAGTTACTCTAATCAGAATTGTGAGTCACTATTATTCCTGTGCTGAATGTCAACTATGCACAAACACAAATAAAACTGGGCACTGTCAGACCTCTGTGGCACAACAGAATAGTTCACAGTAACAGGTGAAAACCTTCATTAGCCTTCAGTACAGTATTAGGGAAAAAACTACCTACCTCTTTTTTGCTCTCCTTGTTTTGTTCAACTTCAATATCAACAGGGTTAGTTCCATTTGTTTCCTCCATTTCATCCTCACTGAAAGACAAAAGCAAGGCATGACCATATTACTATGAGAATTTCTATTTTTCTACAATCGTCTACTGGAAGTCAGGCTTGGATGGAACATTCAATCCAATGGCTTTTCTTTTTGGTGAATTTTAAAGTCAATTACCTCTTTAAAATAACCACATTAGGGACCATGCATTTAAAAGCTTTTACATAAACTCTTCTGTGGTATATCTGGGCAAAATGAAGTCTGTTCACCCTCAAAGGCAAAAATAAAATTAAAAAACAAGTCAGAAATTCTCTGGCTGTTAGAGTCAAAGAGAACTAGCTGAATATTTTTTAACTTCAAGCAAACTCAGAAAAACAAGGATATAGAATTAGAGCAAACAGCTTTAATGTGGATTTCATACATTTAATTAAAAATCTTAAATGTAACAAAAAGCCACATGAACAATTAGTTCTCCCAGGGATTTAAAAAAAAAAAAAAAAAAAAAAAAAGAAAAAAAAAAAGAAAAGCATATTCTATCAAGTACTGAATAATAATAATAAGCAGCATCAAATTGGGGCCATACTGAATGTGACCTTGGAACACCTAGCCAGTTTAATTTTAATGGAATTCTAATTTAGTGTTTGACTACCATTCACATTAAGGTATACTTCCATGTATGGTTTAGAATTAGTGTACCGTACATTGCTGAAGTTAATTGCTCCGCTTTTTATGATGTTCCCAGAGTGCAAGGATAAGATTATTTGGGCTATGTTTATTTTAAAAAGGACACATGCAGGTTTCACTGGTCCCATAAAATCCAGCAACCCATTAAGTTAGCCAAGTTGTAGACCACCTAGCCTCCCAGCAATTATAGTCTTGATTCAGCAAGACACTTATGTACATGGTGTACACATGATGAAGAAGAAGTCAGAAGTCAGTATTTAGTCAGCATTGTATGACATTTAGAAGCATTATATTCTACATACCCTCTTAAAATTCCAGAGTACACTGTCTGCACAGTCCACAAGTCATTTATTCACCATTTAGGTTTCAGTTTTTATTTGCTTTATTATTTTAAATTATAAACCAAGTGAAGAGTATGAACAAGACACGTGCACCTGTTCTGTCACTGAGGGACACATTTTAAGGTGGCATTAACAGTCTCCATTTGCAGTCACTTGTGCAAACCTTCCTTTTCCTCTAAGCTGCACGCTTTTCTGTACAAAACGGATTCCCAAGCTAGTCTGTGCATGCAAATTCTGTCACTTCTAGGCGCAGAAGACTGCATGTACAGAGTCCCATGCACACAAATAAGAGAACAGGTTTTGAAAACCGAGTCCCACGTTTGTTTGTGGTTATTTTAAGTGATTTTAGTGCTGCTGAAAGATGCCTTGGGAATTCCTCTGTTTAGTCACAGAACATATTCAGCGACAGGGCAAGATTCCTCTAACTGCCCCTTTAATTAGCCTTAACTATAAAAGGGCAAGAGTGCAATTTTACCTCCACACTGATTCAGTTTTTGGTGTCTGCTGAGACCAACACCAAAAGGTGCCAACTGTGCTGGAAGTTTGTGTCTAGAGGGTCACATAACTACTACGAACTAGATTGAGACCACTAAACCTAACCCATTTTGCAGAGGTTTATTACAGTCATTACTTAACCTAAGCACAATTTAATTCACAAGTGAACAGGCCTGGAACACAAACTAGCTTTAGAATTCACACATTCTAGCCTCAGGCTCAAATGACAGCACTGCTCTCCTCCCTGCCCCACAAAACAGAGAGACACATTCCATAATTTTTTTCCTGCAATTGTTCTACTTGGCCATTTGATTTTTAACTAAGTTAAAAACCTTCCAATCATTCTTTAGCTTGCTAAATATGGAAAGCAAACACCATGGCTTGGTCGACACCTAAAACTTAAGTCAATGTAGCTATGTCGGTCAGGGATGTGAATAAGTCACATTCCTGACCGATGTATCTTTGCCAACCTATCCCCGGATGGAGATGTAGCTAAATCAATGGACGAATGTTTCCATCAACATAGCTTCTGTCATTCAGGGTGGTGGTTTTCCCTATACTGATGGGGGGGGATCAAAACAAAAACCTTTCATCAGCTTAGGCTGCGTCTACACTACCGGGTTATGCCAGCATAGCAACGCTGACGTAGCTAACCTGATGTAGTTTCCATAGTGTAGACATACTCTAAGTATCTCTGCTCCTGTTGCTTCTCTCAAGGGCTTTGACATTCAGAAATGGAGCGGCCCATCCACTCGCTCTCCATGGAGTTTATAGCACCTTAGATACACCATCTATAAAAGACTATACTATAAAGATATTTCTGGGTGGCAGTAATTTCAGTGTGGTTTACAAGTACAGAAAAAAAAATGCCAGATTCAGCCTTTTTGAATACTAAACTATATAGTATGAACTAAAAACAAGCGCTCCTTTTAGGAAATGCAATTATTTTTCCACTGAATAAAGTTAATAAATAAAACCATTTGGGGGATGGAGAAAGAACAGTATGAAAGGGCGGCACAGATAAAGGAAAGCCAAGCAAGTAAGGGATTAGTTGGATGGTGGTGGTGTTCTTTGAGCCCACTCTCTTCCTTCTAATTAAGCAGATGTGGTGAATCCAGCTGGAAGATGAAGACAGTCTTGCTGGCTCATCGTTGCAGTGTGGTTCAATAAACTCCACCATGGGAATGGCCCTCTTCCTATAGGGATCTCCTATTTGAGGCACAGGAGCTAAAGTCTGGGCTAAGCAGTCATGAAATAGGAGCCGTTTGATGGGAGGCATGTGCAGAGCATTTCCAGCTTGTGACAGATATCTCCTTTCCTGGGATGTGGCTCTAAGAGAAGTTCTGACTCTACAAATGTCTAGATTGCGTTTTAGAGTGGGTTGGGAAAAGCACCTGTTCACAAGGACAAGAAACATCTGGAGCATGGCAAAAGCACCACTGCTATGTAGAGAGGGGAAAGACAAGGAGGATGAGGATGCAGAGAACCTTTGCAGACCATCAAACCCCTCAGTGTGCCAAGGAGCCATGGCCCACCGAGGCCCCAACTGCCCTAGGTTCAAGTGGGGTTATCCAGAGAAAGAGGATCTCTATCTCCAGGAAGTATCTGTGTAGCTAAATACATGAACTATCGGCCAAACCTTCCTGAAGGGTGCTGCAGTGTGTGGTAGGCATGGCAGCCATGGAGACTGCTGCAGGCCTGAGGCTGAAGTAGTGGGAACAAAGAATCTATTGAAGCTCAGTGGCTTAGGGACCTGTAGCGTGGCAGGTACATTTGTACAGTAAAGCACATGCACAACTAATAGAGGGGTGGGTACGGAATTCCATCCACCACAGCGAGTGTGAGCTCTTCTCTCTCCTCCTTGTCCCACCACAAAGCCAGGCTACTCAACCATTGCACTGGGTAGAGAATTTGGCCCTGAAAGCATTTTGCTGGTAGCAGCTTTCTGCTGGGACAAGCGTGTAGATAAAATGAAGAGAGGGGAGTGCCAAACATTGCCAATCTTCCACTTAGCATGTGCTCCCATTCTATGGAATGTTACCTTTAAGGCTAAAAACCTGCCCTCGAGTTACCATTGTGATCTCTCTTTACAGGGACTTGAGAGTTGCATGTGAATCAGATGGTAGAATTTGGTCATGAACGTTTACATGGACACAGATTCCGGTTATAAAAAGAGAGAGGCGCGCACCAGGAAGTGTCTGAGGGAAAAATCCTAGTTCTCATTCTTTACGGGCTACCAGAAATTCCAGGATCATCATAAAAAGATTTGAGTGGCAAGACAGTCTTTCTCACTGCAAACGTACCTTTCTTCCCGTTCCCTTTTTTGTTTACGAGCATGGCGGTCCATCACGCTGGTTTTAGTCCTTGTCTTTTTCCAGGAGTAGTAAAATTTCACCAAACTGGCTATCGATTTGTCAGGAAGCTGAAAATAAAATAGTTACACTTTTTAGAAGTCTTCACAGGTTTACATGTACAGCATTACCTGGATTTCACATCAGATGAACCAGTTTTTGGTACATACTATGACAGCCAGCAGGAAAGTCATAGCCAGCTTCATAGGGTCGCAATATCTATTCAAATTAACAAAAGAGGTTTTAAAAGGATGCAATATTGGTTCTTTCTACAACCTTCGATAAGCGTGTAGCAAGTTGTAATATTTTCATTCTCATTGTCCTGTATGTCTACATGACAAGCCTGCCTTCCATCAAGCAACTACACCTGTATTAAGGTAGCTGACTCATTTGAGTTCTGCAGAAGTGACCTGCATCACTCTTGTCCCTCACCTCACCCCACGCAACAATAACTATAAAGGCCTGAACCAAGTTCCATTAAAAATCAGGGAGCTACAGGTGGAAGTCAGATCCCTCTTATTTAAGGACCAAAATTTCAAATTTTTGGCTTTAGATACTTGTGGTTATCAGTGGCAGATTCAGCGTACACTGTGGGCAGTAAATAGCCCCAAAACTGTACATTTGTTCCCCTCCATGGAATGAGTTTCACACCTCTGCTCTAAAATGTGCAATTTTAATACTGGTCAGCACCCACGTACTATGCAGTTTATTTCCAGATACCAGCACAGGCTTCCTCAGTGCAAATTCAAGGATGAGGTTACTAAGAATGCAGCTAATTTGGAATAGGTAGGTCAGAACACTTGCACTTACACTTTTGTTGTATAGCCAATACTTAGAATATAGTGCACGTTTAATATAAACGACGGTCAGAGTGTTTACCCAGCACACTCAACACCACAGGATGCTACATGCATATCAAAAGTTGTTCAAAAAATGTCCTGTAATTCATTACTGAGAAGCAGTATGAGAGTCTGGCATTAATGCACTGTAATCCACGTTCACCAGGGGACAGAGTTACGGCCATTCACCTGAACTGTGAATTTCCTAATTTGGTGCTTACGTGTGCTACATAACGGGCTCCCTTACATGTTTTACAATCAGTTTATAGATGATATTACTGAGGGATTCTTTTATTTTACATTTAAAAGGAAAAAATGGGAAAAAACAGAAAGGTGCTCCACTCTCCAGGCCTTCAGAGCTCTGCTAGTTTTGCATAAAAATGGTCAGGAGGCAGTCATCCAGATCCTATAACCTGGAATTATTTGGCTGGGCACCACAGGAATCCTGTTCATACGCCTGCATGAGGAGCTTTTAAAGGAGGACGAGAACAGGACCTAGTCCTACAAGCCTTACAAAGGGGCAGAGCAGCCCTCCCTACCCTTTGGAACAGTCAGATCACTTTTTACTATTCAGCAAAGTCAGCAACGCATGGAGCACTGCTAGGGTGAGCAGATAGCAAGTGTGAAAAAAAATTGGATTTTTTTTTCCGGGTGGGGGATGGGCCAGAGTTAATAGTTGCATATATAAGACAAAGCCCCTAACAGAAGGATGTCTGGTCACCCTCAGCACTGCAGCCTTCCTTAGCTGCATACTTTACGAGCGGACCAAAAGCCTTGTGCAAAGTATACTGCATAGGCTAGTTTTCAAAGGGTCGGAACTGTCCAATCAAAGACAGAGCTTCACTAGAACAGTCAAAGGGATTTTCACTTGAGGGATAGTTTTCAACTTTTAAATTTCAACCTCCCATCCCAGTTGAAAAACTGTTTAAAACTTTCGTTTCACTCCCACTCTCCATCCCTTCCAAAATGAAGTTGGTGGTTTTGTGTTTTTGCTGAAAATTTCCTCTCCCCCAAAAAGTTCACTTTCAGGCAGATACCAAACCTAGAAAATATCAGCTCCAAAGGTAAAGTTTCATAAAGACTGAGTGATTGAAAACAGGGAATTAAATCTACAATCCTCAAGCACGGACGCTCCCATATGATGCTTAATAGGCACTTATCGCCAATGTAAAATGCATAAAACTCCTAAAAAAAACAATGTTAAAAACAAGTAAAGCAGATTCAATAAAGCTCTTTGGGGAAAGGACTGTTTTTTCATTAGGTAAGTGTACCATTCAATGCACAATGGGGCCCTAAACCCTGATTTAGGCCTCTAAATACTACTGCAATACAATAAAATGAAGAGTGGCCCCATGAGTGACAAATTAATACCAATTCTATAGCCAGAACCGTGTCTCCAGATTGTAAAAAATAGTCAGATTCTAATTCTAGAAGACTTTTTCTTTGGATGACATGCGGATTCTGTGTCTGCTGCTAGAGGAATATGAGGTGATAAAAGTAATAGTCCCTCCCCCCTCCGAAATCAGTATAGTCCTCCTCTGAATGACAATGCAAGAGTCAAGCTTTTCCCCAACAACCCACCCGGACACCAGACAGACAATCTTCAAAACAAGCAGTTACATGATTGCTAACAATCCTGTATTGGACAAGGTGACCTCAGTTTTTTCCAGGTCTAATTATTATGATCCTACTTACCATCTGCTGAATTCTATGAAATGTTTTCCCATGGAAACTAAAGGCCTGTTCGAACAAGACCTTGTCTTCCACTGTCCACTCGTCTGGGAATGGAGTAAAGTTGGGCAAATCAGCCAAGGATTTCTCAATATTATGCTTGTGCCAAAAGAGCATTCCAAGGGCCTGAAAGAAACATGGACACGAGAAACTGAGTTGCAATGAGGCGAGGAGAGGGAATATACAGTCCTCACACTGATACAAGTAATAGGGTGATAGGGCAGCATGAAAGTTACAAAAGGGCCATGACTCTGACCTCAGATACAAGTGTGTGAGGCTGCAGAAGCTTAAGTGACAGCAAGAACCTGGCATCTGACCCATCACCACTCTGGACTGTGGAGCACCAGAATCTGGCCATGTTGTGTAAGCAGCAAAAGGAAAGAGTTCTATTGCTGAAAGGCCGATAGAGATTGCTGCAGGAAAAGGCAAATGGGGTGGAAATTTTAGCTAGAGTTTAAAACATAAAAATAAATAAGGTCTTCCAGCAAAAAATGGCGCACACGCAGAGAATTTAGCCAAGAACAAAGTAAAGAGCTAGAAAAATGTGTGTAAAGCAGAGATTAAACTAAACTACAGGCAGAGTTAGCAGGTGAGACAACTTCCTACTGGTGTTCAAGTCTTGATATGGGTCTATTTGATTGGATGTTTTTCTGCTCTTTTTTCGAAGAGGGAGGGGACAGTCTTATTTGTTGATTGGGCTGCCCCTGACAAAGCAGGGGCATAGCTCACTATCATTTTTGGGGGGGGGGGGGGGGGGAGAGAGACGGGATGATGACCATCATTTATTCCCCCTAACTTCATCTCCTTCAGTTGCAACCCCAAGTCTCCAGTTCAGAAAACAAAATTACACACACTGCACCCTCTGGCATTAATGAATGCTTGCCCTAGTGAGCCCTCTAAGAGGTATTCACTCAAAATCTACCACCCTCCGGAGGTGGATGGCAAAAAGAGCATTCTGACCCTTCACTCTGAAGGAGTATTATTTTTTTGGTGCCATTAGCCTCCCCAGAGTCATTTCAGAAGGGCCTGACCCTACCGTGCTACAAATATTTAAAATAAAAATTTGCAACTTGTTTCAGAACTGCTGTTAAGTGAAAACGATCCCCGATCCGCTGACTAAAATATTACCTGTTTGACATATGCAAAGTTGACTCTAGTTCTGCCACCATAATTCCCCCCCGTCTACCAGTTTCACCCAGTCCATTCAGACTGCCGGTGCTACCTTTGAAACTGGGGTTTCCCCATCCCACTTTGCTATGCAAAAAAAAAAAAAAAAAAAAAAATACAGTTCCTTTCTGGGCACAAAGTTCTCGCTCCAGTAGATTCTGCAACTATATGACTAAACGCTTGCTTCACCCCAGATCTCTTCCTCATGAAACTAGACTCTCCCTGCTAAATATCTAGATTTCTTCCCCTTCACTATGATACAGAACCAGAAGAGTCTTTAACACGTCATGATTTTGAAGATGTCACGTGAATTAAAAAAATACGACTAGACAGTTGGGAGGGGAGAGCTTAACTAGCTAGTAGAGAGGCACATGAAAGATTTTACAAGCCTTATGGTTTCTTCTTTTTTAACATCAGACCCAGTCTCACCTGGGCACCTCCCCAAATATCCCTATGTGAAGCTATACAAGCTGGACATTAGTACAGAAATACATTGCACAAAGAGGAGATATGTTGAAAGGGCAAAATGTTCTTAAAGAGGGGAAGTTGGCTCACATACCAACCTCAGACAAAGGGCATGGAACACAAGTGTGATTTTTTTTTTTTTTATATTTTAGGCTCTTAACACTTACAATATTTTTTTAAGCAGACATTATTTCTAGAAGACAGATATTTTACAAATAAGCTGCTTTTACACAGCTAGCAATAGTGCCCACAGGGATTTACCAATTCAAAGTTCTTCTACCCACCCCTCCTCCCTAGGAAAGAACTCTACTTGTCCCTCCCTGCATGTATCCATTTAGCTGTTGATACAGAACCCAGCTACAAGTGAGGGAGAGAAGGAGAGGGCCAGAGCAGACGAGCTGCATACACAACAAATGCAGCCAGCTGGACATGAAGCCCAGCAGACAGCTGAGCTTTAAGGAAGAGTCCCATTCACGCTTCCAGAGAAACCTGCTCCCTATTGCTACATCAACAAGCTGGCACCTGTGTCTCTGAATGTGATGGAGGGCAGGATCCTCAAGGCAATTGCTACCTTCTCCTCTGCTGCCCTATGCCTTGGAGGGAGCAAGCTTTGCAAGGTCATTGCCTCCTTGGCTGACCACATACTTGGGGATCACCAGTGGTCCCCAACGTGGTGCCCACGGGCGCCATGGCGCCCGCTGGGGCATCTATGTGTGCCTGTGTACTGCCCGGCGGACGAGCATCCCCCGAAATGCCGCCGACAAGCAGCATCAGCCAGAGGCGTCGCCACCGAAATGCATTTCAGCGGCGACGCTTCTGGATGACGCTGCTTGTTGGCGGCATTTCGGCAGCGACGCCTATTGACGTTGCCGCTTCTCAGCGGCATTTCGGCCGATGCTCGTCTGCCACCACAGTCCGCGGTGGCTTGTCGTCTGGTGCCTGCCAGACGAAAAAGGTTGGGGACCATTGTTCTAGGCTGCCACCTGGGGGCTATAGTGTCCTGAGCCCTAGAGGACTGGCTCCCAGTAGTGTGCGTGTGCAAATGCTTGCCACCACCATTGGCTAATAAGCTCAGAGCCAGAGGCAAAAGTCCTAAAGCTGGTTGTCTAGGCTTGAATGGTTCCCTCAAATTCTCACTCTTCCCCTCCTCCCCCCAAAGGATCTCATGTCTAACATCAATCTGAAAGGGGAAGTGTCCATGGTTATGCAATTTTTTCCTGGGAAAGTCCAATTTCAAAAATAAAATTTCTATAACATTGGATTAGTAGGACTATTTGCATAAAATACACAGAATGTCCTTCCAGGATGGTTATTTCCTAGCAGTGCTTGGTTTTCAAATTCTAGGACCACCAAAGTCTTTGAGGACATATGCTGCCCTGCAAAGGAAGAACAGTGGAAGGTTCTCCCCAAGACAATTCATTATGGAGAAACAGGAACACAGGAATTGCCATACTGGATCAGACCCACAGTCCCCCTACTCTAGCATTCTGTTTCTGATAGTGGCCAGTACCAGATACTTCAGAGAAAGGGGTAAGAACCCCACTGTAGGCAGATTTGGGATAATCTGCCTCCCCCCGTGAGAGATCAGAATGAGACCTAAGTAACAAGAAGAAATGGCTGGGGACAGGACAAATCCATTTAGTAGAATAAGGGGAAGGCAACTGGACAGAGACCATCAGCTCATTTCACAGATCACTGTAAACCTGACAACGAATGTTCAATTGCCACCAGCCTGGCTGATCACAGGCTCAAATCATGACAAGTGAACAGTGGGACAGAACACTGAGAGCTTAGAAAGTGCCAGGTGGTACTGATCATTCAAGCACATAGTTACACAGCTTAGTGAGTTGTCATACCTCAATCCAGAGAGCCCAGTAGCACAACACACACTTTTCTCCTTCCTCCTTCCCCTTAACCAGACGTTCCCATCCCATCCCACCCACTCTTCCGGTCACAGCATCACAACCACAAAAATCCTTCCGTTCAAGGAGAAGACATGTTTTCAAACTTTAGACAACTCTCACGACATCTAAAAACATAAGTGTGTGTTCAGTTTTTAAAGCTTCAGACCTGGCACCTGGCTGCACCTCAGTTTTATAAGTTTTTTAATTTTAAACAAAGTCTGATCAGTTTTCACTTTCCAAAAACATTCACCTTTCGACTGAAATCAAATAGAATAAGTTGTCACTCAAATATGAGGGGCTTAGTTTTTGGAGGAAGTTATTCATGACTTCACATATTAGAACAACACACCTATCTGTTTTTTGGGTTTTTTTTTTTTTTAAATAACAAAGAGGGAAGAATTAGGCTTGTGGCTATTCACTGCTTTAAGGGGTTTTATTATTAATTATTATTATTTTTGGTCCTAGAAATATCATGAATGTCAGCTTTGATCTTCCCTGGTTTTGCTGGTGCATCTGCTGGACAGCTCAGAGCACATGTATTGTATGGTTTCTCACACCTTAACTGAGAAGAGAACAGGAATGCTGAAACTTTAAGATGTCTCTTCTCAAGAATGTTTAAGACCTACACTTCCAATGGCTAACACAAAAATGAGGGTTTGGTCATCTGACTAAAACCTCTTCCTCTCTTAATCACTCACCCTTCAGTCCCATTGCTTTTGCAAGGGCATAATTTTTCTAATTCTCAAGTCAGAGTCCTCCAGTAGAGACAATACCTTTATTCCCAATACAACCAGCAGAACCTATCCGTCCTCCCCACCACACAACTTAATGCATGAGATGTTCCACTTAATTCAGAAGAAGAACTTCTCAGGTGTACGAAGCTACCCAACTGTCAAAGTGTTTGTCGAGATGGGTCTTAAGCAGGAGACGGAAAAAGCCAGAGTGAAATCTGGGCCTCACTCAAGTAAAGGAAAGCCTTGTCATGGGCTGCAATGAGACCAGAATTTTACCAACATAGACATAGATCAGACTGCAACACAAGGCCAAATACCACAGAAAATCAAGGGGAGGTTTGCATCAAAACACTGAAAAAAAGTATTTGGGCGTTTTAGTGACTATCATTAATAAATTAGGATAAACTGCATGTCCTCAGAAAATAAGTGTATTATTATACTGGATGAGTGGAAGGAAGCAAGTTTGCAGTGTAGCAGTTTGCTTTAAATCAGGTTCTAGTACCTACTGGGGAAAAAAGGTCAGTTTAAATACAGAAATGCAAATAATGGTTTTGTTACCTGTTCCATGTTGTATCCATGTTTCTCTTTAGCAATGGCAATGTATTCATCCACTGAAAAATAAAAATAGGTTCTGAAGACATTTCACACATGGGCCTTGCCCCATTTTTCAGCCTACAAGAGAGGATATAAAATCCAGTTGCTTTGAGTCTAAACAGGGAGGAGGCTACTGGTTACTTATTACCTATATTTTTCACCTATTGCCCAGTAACGGACATCACATCCCCTGTAGAGAACTTGGGGAAAGAGTTAGTTATATTTAAAAAACATGCAAGCAACAAAAAAGAACCACATGGTATCCTGTTCTAATACCTTCTCATTAGGTTGAGTTGCAAGAGAATCAGTCCATAAGCCTGCATTCTTAAGGATCAGAAACAGCTGAAGGTTTCAACCAGGCAAAGATATTTAATTTAATCTTGCTCATATAACCTAATTCTGCCCCTTTATGCTCATGCATGACAATACACAGTCTTTAGGGACAATCACCATTTGTTTGTTTTAATAACCACAAAGGACTCCCGCTTCATTTCATGAATAGGATGGATGGCAAATCAGGTAGTTGTTTATAGGACTATTGTGATTTGCAGCTGAAGTTGAAAGTTGGTTATTAAAATGGCAAGGGGACTGCAGAAAGAGAAAGGATAGGCGCCGGCCTGAATTCTGTTCTCTTTGGCTGTGTCACAGGCTTTTTACATGCTGGACAAATTACTTAACCCAAAAATCTTCAAAATTATCAACTAACTGTTGGTTCCTTGTTTTCTGGATGCTCATCTTGGGACACCTAAGATCTGGTTTTCAGATATGCTGAGCTCTTCACTTCAAGTGAAATCAACAGGAGTGGAGAGGGCTGAGCAGCTTTTGAAGAAGGGGAAAATATATATATATCAAGCCTAAGCATCTTCAGTGGGACACCCGATATTAGTAGACCCTTAATTTTGGCCTAGATATCCATGTCTCAGCTCCCCATCTGTAAAATTGGGACAATACCTTTCTAAAAACTCAGGGGCACTGTAAAAATAATTTCATTAATCTTTATGAAGCAGCTGGTTACTATAGTGATGAGTGTCATGGAAAAGCCCATGAGGAAACAAACAATTCCATATTCAGTGGAACTTGGATGGGGTGAAGTAAATAAAGCATGAGGCCACAAACTGAAAGAAATACTGTACAGTTGCATCATTCCCCAAGTACCATCCATCCTGTCCACCAAATGACATAGAAGTCCCGTGGAAATTTTGTGATCACATCCCATGTAAGTGTGTATCGCAATCCAAGTACTGTACACAAGTGGGCAGAATTAGGGTTGCACAGGAAACCTTAATTAGGATGTTTCCCAGCTTGAGTGTTTGACTATGCACCCTTAACTTTTCTTAATGTAGATATTTTATATGCGATTCATTAAGTGCTTTGCCTTAAGGTCCAACAAAGAGAGTTAAGTTCTAGAGACAGTACTAAGCTCTTGGGAACGCCAATCACTTGGGGAAAGGATTGCTGCGTTAACTGGCTCTTCAAGTGAGAAAAGATCTATAGTTCCAGATACTATTTCACCATTTTTATCCATAATTTCTTCCCCTTGGAGATTTAAAGAGTTTTCCCTTCTAATAAATTACTTAACATTTTAACAGCTACAGCAATTAAAAACCACATTTTTTTTTAAAACCATTCACTAAAGTCTTTCTATAAATTCCAACCTAGCTAAAAAGGACAGGAAGAGGGACCACTATAGCGATAGCAACATTAATAGAACTTCGTCACTTTATAGAGGAACTCAGTATGTGGGGAAGCAAACTACTAGGGGCATCACCCCAGGCCTCTGGACAGGAGGCACAGAGTGCGTGTGTGTGTGTGTGCGCGCATGCCGGGGAGGAAAGACAAAGGGAAGGAAGGAAGAGGAGAGGAAAGCAAACAGTAAAAGAGCAACTTTCATATACTGAAAGGACAGGGAGGAGTGGTGGTGTTATAATCTATTGTGTCAATAAACCAGGAAGTTGCAAGTAGCAAATGAGGCCACTTAGTTCATGCTCCCTGCCATTTCTCATCTAAGTATTAGCTCACTCTTTCTTTGGAGCTCACACTTTGAGGGTTCAGAGGTGTTTGGCAATTCTAGATTCTTTGCTCCTATCTTGTAGGTATTATCCTTTGCATTAAGTAGGGCCATGCTATTGCTTATGGACTTGAGTCACTCATTGGATCCTTTTAGACTCAATTCCTCAATATTACCAGATATTTGAATTGCCACAGCTGAGACCCACATATGCCACACAAAACACACACCCTTCCATCTTGGCCTTGTCACAAAGTTGCACACCATTCTGGAAGACTTGGACCTGCCCACCGTGATCTAGGCATTTGCAACCTCCAAGCTCAATTATTGCAACTACTCCCTGGGATTTAAGCAACTCACCCTGAAAAAGCCTCAACTGGTACAAAGCATAGTAGCTCCTCTGCTTAGCAATGCAGATCCCCCTGAACACATCTCACCAGTGATCTCCTCATTCAATACAGAATCCAGGTCCCACAGTCTCCATCTCGAGATGGAAAGCCCACCATGGAACTCTCCCTAGCTACCTGAGAGATTACCTCTCCTGCTGCATGACTTCCCAGACCAGGAAGACTTTAGGTGAGGGGTGTGTGTATGCATGTGAATAATCTACTGGCTGTTGTTAGTATGTAAGCAACCAGACCTGACTAACAGAAGTTTGCAGAGTACAAGCTGTGCTGTAAAAACAGTGCAGGCACATTCTAGTTGTTTCTTTATAGAACCACTGCACCACATTCCTTTCTAGTGTAACCCCAGTGACCTGAGTGCAGTTACAACAAGGAGGAATCTAGTCTATTGTGTTTAAGAGCGTGCCCACACCACAATCATATGTGACTACAGCATGTGTAGACATACCTGAACTAGCTTTGGTACCCAAATTAGCTAGATTGAGGGTATGTCTACACTTAAATTGCTGCAGTGGCACCTCTGTAGCATTGACACTACCTACACTGACTGAAAGGTTCTCCTGTCAGTGTAGGCACTCCACCTCCCCGAGAGGTGATAGCTAGGTTGACAGAAGAATTCTTCCAGCGACCTAGCACGGTCTACACTTTGGGTTAGGTTAGCATAGCTACAGCTCTCGGGGGGGGGGGGCAGGACGGGGGGGGGGGGGGTACTTCTCACACCCTTGAAGGATGTCGCTCTGCCAATGTAAGTTCCCAGCGAAGACAGGCCCTAAAGCTAGTTCAGGTATGTCTAGACATGCGGCAGTCAGACATCTGATTGCAGCGTAGACATACCCTAAGGACTGGTCTGCACTACAAAGTTAGGTCAACCTAGCTACAATCACTCAGGGCTGTGAAAAAACTCACGCCCCTAAGAGACTTAGGGCTTGGCTACACTTGCAGATGTAGAGCACTAGGAGTTAAACCAGCCTTCGGAGATCGCAGCCGGGAAAATGCTGCCGTGTGTTTACACTGTCAGCTGCAAGCGCACTGGCGTGGCCATATTAGCAGCTCTTGCAATGCCACAAAGAGCAGTGCATTGTGGTAGCTATCCCAGTATGCAAGTGGCTGCAATGTGCTTTTCAAATGGGGGTGGGGTGGAGTGTGACAGGGAGTGTGTTGTGTGTATGTGGGGAGGAGAGAGTGTGTTTTGGGGGGCTGAGAACATGTCAGCATGTTGTCTTGCAAGCTCAGACAGCAGCAGACCCCTCTCCCTTCCCCCCCCCCACACACTCATAAACAGCAGCATTCCACACTAATGGTTTGCTTTGTCCCAGAGCAGATAAGCATGCCAGCTGTCAGAAACAGAGCTTTGAAAGGGGATATCCGCATGCCTACAGACGATTTCAAACCAATGACCAGAGTGGCCACTTGACTTCAGGGGATTATGGGACATTTCCGGAGGCCAATCACAGCACAGTAATGCAACACGTCGTCCACACTGCCGCCCGGGCGTTTCAGCCAGGGCACAGCAAGCTTTATGTTTCTCGTGGAGGTGGATTACCAGGAGCTCTTCAGCTGCAGAGTCCTGGCGCTCTACGTGCCTTGCCAGTGTGGA
Organism: Terrapene triunguis; assembly: GCF_002925995.2. Taxonomy (NCBI): domain Eukaryota; kingdom Metazoa; phylum Chordata; order Testudines; family Emydidae; genus Terrapene; species Terrapene triunguis. Next base: position 571,676 of record NW_020664540.1, on the reverse strand, counting down.
CACCTCAGGAGTTAGGGCGCCCAGGGCTACTTTAATGTGCTCTAACTTGCAAGTGTAGCCAAGCCCATAGTTAATCCAACCTAAGCTCCAGCATTGGCAGCACTAGGTCAACAGAAAAGTTCTTCCATCGACCTAGCTACCACCTCTCAGAGAGGGGTCTAATACAGCGATGAAAGAACCCCTGCAGCTGTGCCACTGTAGCATTTCCAGTGTAGGCATAGCCTATGCTAGACTAGCAAAATGCCTTTTTGCCAGTATAACTGTGGTCTGGTCTACACTACAGACTTTCACACCCGAGCGACATAGTTCTACTGACCTAACCCCCAGTGTAGACAGCGCTATGTCAGCGGGAGGGCTTCTCCTGTTGATATAGCTACTGCCTTTCAGGAAAGTGGATTAACTATGCTGACAAGAGACCTCTCTCCCCCTCGGCGTAGAGCATCTTCATCAAAGCATTGCAGCGGCGTCGATGTAGTATGTTAAGTGTAGACCTACCCTGTGTCTGCACTAGGGCTTCTGCCAGCACAGCTATGTCTGTTGGGGGGACAGGGTCACACTCCTAAGGCCTGGTGTACACTACAGGGTTAGATCGATGTAAGCTGCCTTGTGTCGACCTAGCTGTGGAAGGGTCTTCGCTTAAATTTGGCTCCTCCTGACATAAAGTGCCTCTCTACGCCGATTTAGTAATGCCACCTCCCTGAGCGGCGTAGAGGCACGGTCGATGTAATTGGGTCGACGTGTTGCTTACGTTGACCGTTACTGGCTTTCAGGAGCTGTCCCACAATGTCCCACACTGACAACACAATCGATACAAGCACTCCTGGTGAGGACACGCACCACCGACACAAGGACCCAATTGTGCACACACACAAGCGATTTAATAACTGCGGTGGCTTTATGCAGACGTAAGTTAGGTTGAGAATTCTGTAGTGTAGACATGGCATAACTCAGTGGTTCTCAACCAGGGGTATGTGGATCCCTGGGGGTACGCAGAGGTCTTCCAGGGGGTACTCAACTCATCTAGATATTTGTCTAGTTTTACAAGAGGCTACGTAAAAAGCACGAGCGCAGTCAGTACAAACTAAAACTTCATATAGACAATGACTTGTTTATACTGCTCTATATACTATACACTGAAATGTAAATATAATATTTATGCGCCAAATGATTTATAATGATGTAGTACAAATGAGAATAAGCAATTTTTCAGTAATAGTGCACTGTGACACTTGGGTTTTTAGGTCTGATTTTGTAAGCAAGTAGTTCAAATGAGGTGAAATTCGGGGGTATGCAAGACAAATCAGACTCCTGAAAAGGGTACAGTAGTCAGGAAAGGTTGAGAGCCACTGGCCTAACTGACATAACCATGCCAGCAAGACTTTCCAGTGTAGACCATGCCAAAGACAATGATGCTTAAGAAATGACAGTTATGTGACAAATGAAGTGTCTGATTCCTACGAGGGCCCTCGTTGCTATTAGAAACCAGATCGTGCAAAAGGAAGATTCCTGTACATCTTCAGGAAGGCTCCTGCTTTCACGGGTTTTGTGCTTGGCTGGTGCATAAGAGTAAACTCACCCCCCTCAAAATGTTCTGCTCTGGCCAGCACACAGGGTGGGAAGCATGTGCTTACCCAAAGATCCCCTGTCCACAGCTATCCATGCCCAATGAATCTCTCTACCCTCCACCTCCCAGGAGGATGGTCACGCATGAAAGGCTGGAAGAGCAGAATGCTCCTGCTAATGGCACTCTGCTCTGCCTGTATGCTGCAGGCAGAAAGAAGTGGGAAACATTTAGACACTTGCTAATCACCTTTCGCCTGTGCAAGTGGGAGCTGTTAGGGCAACCACCAAAGGAGATGGACAGGTTGCACCCAACCCAGCATCAGTAGAGAAGGAGAGAAAGGGAAGAGACACTCCCCCGGCATCTGGAGAGAGAGGATACTTGCTGGGTTTCCCACCAGTGCATTTCTCCCTTAATCTCACTGGAAACCCTACCTCCACCTATATTGCATGTCCTGACTTTTGGCTGGCTAGGTGTTTGGTAATAACACCCCTCCCCTTCCCTCAAGTCCTGTGGGTGTTATTCAGTAATGCGCTGGCACTAACAGAGACTTTGTTAGCTGCTAGAAGGAAGGAGATAGGAACAAATAGCTGCACTGCTCCTCATTACAGTCCCAACTCTAAGACCAAGGATTTGAATGATTTTAAATACATAAAAAGGGAATGTTTATTTAGGGGTCTATTATCTGAAAGATAGGAAATGCTTGGAAGCAGCTTTTTCCCAGGCACATTCCATCAAATATAAACACCACTCTATAGAACATATAGTTCTGTGGAATCTTCCCCAGAATAAATATTTGCTTCCTGACAGCTTCACAAATGTCACTTCATGCCTAGCAGAACCATGGACCCCAGACAGGGTTTGCAGGAGAGAGAAAACCTGGGGAAAGCAAAGAGAATGCAGAGGTAGAGCTGCGACTGTAACCTCAATTCACCCCATCTACTGAGGTACTGCAGGAGACTCTGAACACTTTGCATACTACGTGATGTAATACCCTGAGAGAACAGGGTGAAATAAGGACACAGCAGCAGCCTTAGCAGCCCTGCTGTAGTGTGCTTCATACTGTTTGATCAATGCTAGAACGTGTAAGATTTTGATCGTAGCTGTAGATTTTTATCTCCTCCACCAAAAAGAGATGAGGAATAAATCAATTTTGTATGATCCACATTTGATTGATTATTCATACACAAAAAGTGAAATAAATTTTCCACTCCAAAACGTGATGGAAACAGGAAAAAAACAAAACAAAAAAAACCTTTTCCTATAAAAATGAATAGCAGCATTGGCCAAACTGCAGCACAGACCATTAGTAAAGCAATTACGCCACCTTGTGGCCACAAAACATTTTAAAAAGGGAAACAGAAAAGTATATTCAAGTTTAGAGGAGACCTGAAAAAAAAAAAAAAAAAGGAGGAATATCAATAAAAAGAATTTGTCTAAAGACATTCTGAAAAAGATTACTCCTGGGGGAATTCTGCGCCAAAAATTAGAGATTCTGTGCACAATATTTTTAGATTCTGCATTTTATTTTTCAAAATAACACTACGTAATCACGGCAGTTTCTTATTATTTTGGTAATTTATTCAAAATACCTGTTAGCAAGTACGTCTGTAACAATACAGGCAACAAAAATGATTCAGGAAATGTAGGTCAGCTGAGGCTCCCACAGTCAGTCCTGGGTGGCTGGGGCTGAGAGTGGGAGACCCTCCACCCATTTTCCGGTTTATCCAGATTTTTGGTTATCTAATCAAGCCCAATTCCAATTCAACTGGATAATCAGGGTTCCACTGTATGTAACAAATACATCTGAAACATGCAAAAATGGAAAAAGGAAGCATTTTGGTGAAAATCACAAGTTGTGTGTGAAAAAATAAAATTCTGCAGGGAACATTAATTCTGCGTAAATTCTGCCCTGCGCAGTGGCACAGAATTCCAGCAGGAGTAAAAGATTTTATCCCCCAAAATGACCCAATCCCACCCTTTATTTAAATTAAAAGGTTCTCTCTGCCCTAGAAGGCTGATAAGTGAAATGAGTAAAATCACGACTGATGTCACAAGAGTGATAAGGGCTGGTCTACATGCAGGTTTTGGACTGCTTTAAGCACCTTTATACTGGCATAACTGCATCCTCTCTAGGGGGTTGTACAGTTTTAGCCATATTGGTTTCTAAGGCTTGGTCCACGTTTAATATTCATTCCAACATAGCTATGTTGGTTAGGGGTGGGGGGTTTTCCCCGCTGACATAGCAACACCTGCCTAAGTTTCTAGCGTAGACCCAGCTTACACCAGCATAGTAGGTCTTCTGCTGTTATAGCTTATGTCTCGGAAAACTGATGAATACTATACCAGCAAAAGAATTTTTATATCGGCAAAAAACGCATCTCCACTCAGAGTTATTGCTGGTATAGCTATGGTATAAACTTTTCTAGCATAGACAGGGCTTAAAACTAATCTAACTATAGCAGTACAAAAAACTGCTTAGACAAGCCCTGAGCTACAGAGGGCATGTCTACTTCACAAATAGAGGTGTGATTGCACCATGTACAGACATTCCTAAATCTGCTTTAATCTAAATAGCGTAAATATCAACAGCAGCGAAGCTGCAGCAACTTGGACTTCAGTGTGGGGTGCACAAACCTGCCAAAGATTCTAGGTACCTACTCCAGTGGCTATAGGGTGACCAGACAGCAAATGTGAAAAATCAGGACAGGGGATGGGGGGGGGTAATAGGAGCCTATATAAAAAAAAGATCCAAAAAAATCGGGACATCTGGTCACCCTAAGTGGCTAGCCCACAGCAAAGTCTGTGCCGCTGCAGCTTCACTGCTGTTGGTACCCGAGCTAGCCCAGGTATGTCTATACGTGCTGCAGTCAGACCTCGGATTGTAGCGTAGACATCTGAAGGGACATTTTTTGTGGTTTTAAAACATCAATAGTGTTTTGAGGGTTCTTTGTTTTTCCTAGTATCTACTTAACTTCAGGTACCATGTAACTGAAGGTGGCCACACTGCCCAAACTGCCTTTTAGGTTTCTAACGGATACTCACTAAAAAGCTAACCAATACAAATACCTGTTAATTGCATGACTTAGCCACTCATTTACTATTTTTTCCTTTAACATAGTATTTTGTGTGTGTATGTGTATGTGTATATTTGTGAGTGTACCCCTACTAGAAACTTTTGCTGGTACAGCAGTGGCAGTGAGGAGTATGACTTTAACAACATTGTTATAGAAGTAAAAACCCTGATGTGTAGACAGTTATGGCTGCAAAAAAGTGTTTTTGCCAGTATAATATCACCGCTCTTATATAGTGCTTTTCATCAGTAGGTCTCAAAATGCGTCACAATCTTTAATGTATTTATCTTCACAACACAGCTACAAGATAGGGAAATATAGCTTATGTCACTCACCACCAGCATAAGCTATAATGGTAAGAACATTTTGTTGCCAGTGTAACTAAGTCTACACTAGGAGGATTTGTCAGTATATCCCATACCACCAAAATTTTTCTAGTGTAGACTAGGCCTAGGGTAAGTGGCAAGAAGTATTTGCAGTTAAATAACCTCAGTATTTGGAGATAGCTATAGTAAGTATAGGGAAGTACACGGGAATACTGAAGATGCTGAGGCAAACGTAGCTATTACCTAGGCAAAAGTGGCAAGTTTTTAAAAAGGTCATGACTATAGTCTGGCTGCCACATTCCACCCCAGAGGTGGTATCTGCCTAACTAGCGAGTGAGGTGCGTTTCGGGGTGGACAGTAGTTTAGGACTCTTTGGGTTGATAGGTGCTACAGATGTGTTTTAAACATTATGCTGTTATTCCTATCGTAAATAATAATCTGACTAAACTCTTGGTGTTAAGTCAAATTCCTGACTCTAAAAACAATGTTTTCATCCCCTTGTAGTAAGATAGAGAGCCCCTTAAGGCATGTTTTCGCTCCAGAGTTATCCCAGTCTCTTACCAATGTGCTGCTCCTATTCCCACTCCCATCCACACACAAAACCTTCTCACTCATGTTGGGTGGACTTCCAACCTGGTCAAAAGGGGCTGCGAGTTGAAGCTTGGGTTCTGCTTTCACTCGGTCTGGTAACCTGCCCATTTTGCAGCTCACAGCGCAGGCTAAAAGTCACTCAAGTGTTGACAACCCTCCAATGCCTTCCCAGAATTCCCCATGTGCCCAAAAGAACAGACACGTTCTCCCACAATTCAATGGGAAAGAACCAGAGCAGATCAACTTACTGCAGCACAAAACACAATGGGATATGCCCCCAGAAGTCCTAGCAACACACATGGATGAACGCTGCACCCGTGAGAGCACAGTAACTCGGGTAGGGCTGTGCAGTGTGGCTCTGTGCTCCTGGACACCAGTCACCCAAGTTAAACAGTGAAGACTCAATTAACTTTAATTCCTACCTGGAAATGATGTGCATAATGGCAACATCCACACAGTTACATTAGACAGGGTAAAAAAAATTATATCTGATCTTAATCCTCATGCTTCAGAACACGAGCCAATAACTAATTATCTTTGGAAGAAACTTCCCTCAGGGGCATGTTATTGCCAGGTTGTGGACTATGGGGTTGGGGTTTGGTTTTTTGTGTGGCATATTTCTCCTTAAAATTATGTATGGTTTCAGATACTATTTGTGTGAGAATACTGGACTAAGTCAGCCATTAGTCTGATCCAGGATATGGTTCTTATACCGGTTTTCCTTCACCAGGATCTCACTGGTTTGAAAAAAAAAAAAAAAAAAAAAAAAAAAAACCCCCAATTATGGGCAGAACAGAAAGCAATTTATTCAAAGTGTTGCAGTCCTCGTACAAAGACTCTAGCGTCAACCTAGGAATATCCCATCACCTCTTCTCATACTCCCAAAGTTAAGCACCAAGAGTGGATCAGCCAGTCAATAAGGAATTACCTTATTGTGCCAAAAATCAGTTTCTAAAAAGGTAAGTGTCTGAATTTGTTAGTGAAAAGGCAGTTCTGGTCAGTGAAGGATGGGTTACTCACCTTGAAGTAACTTGAGTTCTTTGAGAAGTGTTGTCCCAATGCATAATGCACTTCAGATTGAATACGTGCTCGATGCACCCAAGACTGGAAATTTTTGGTCATTTGGTCCATGCATGGCCACCCCACCCCTGCCCCATGCTCCACACCAAGAAAATAAAGGGGACTCCTGGACTGCTGCCCTCTCAGGGCAGGTCTACACTTAAAACGCTGCATTGGCACTTAGGTGCACTTAAAACGCTGTGCTGCTGTAGCGCTTTAAATGGAGACACTAAGTCGATGGGAGAGAGCTTCTCCCGTTGCCTTAATTAATCCACCTCTGCGAGAAGTGGTACCTATGTTGGCAGGTGAAACTCTCCCACCAACCTAGCACTGTATAACCGGCGCTTAGGTTGGTATAACTGTTGCTCAAGGGTGTGGATTATTCACACCCCAGGTGACAGTTATATTGAAGTAATTCTATAGTGTAGACCAGGGCTTAGTTCATTCTCTACTGCCAGTTGTCAGTAGCGGCAGTGGGTGGAAACCAGGCAGCAAGCAAGGTTTGGGGGGGGTGGGAAGGGAGAGTGAACTACACACAAGGAAAAACACACCTTTAAGAACTCAAATTACCACAAGGTGGGTAACCCATCCTTCTTTGAGTGATCATTGTTATGTCTAGAGCACTTCACATGCTTCACAAGCTACATCTCTTTAAAAGGAGGTGGATACTGTAGTCCTTTGACACAAGAGAGATTGCAGAACTGCTCGGGCAAGAGAGCAATCAGTTGTGTCAAAGGACTACAGGATGTGTGCTCCCCAAGCTACTAGGAATGAGTCTGTGGTTATAGTCTTCGTTGGAAGGGGGGAGTTGAATGGTACCCTGACATATTTCTTTCCTCTGTCCACCCACTATGTAGGGGAACTTGGAGGCTAAGACCCTTTGGGGAATCATGACTAGCAAGTTGAGACCACGTTTGCCCCTAGTATAGACAATCTGAGAAGCCCCCTTGCAAACTGGGTCACATAAGTAATTGTGACCACATAAGCAACAGTGCCAAGAAGGAATACATAGACATCCAGGGGGTTGAATGGATCCACTGTATAATCCCAGCAATGGAGATGAAACACAGCTGGTAAGCATGCTCTGGCCGAAATGGTACCCAGTCTTGCCCCAATATATTTGATCGAGTGTGAGAGTTTCGGGATGGATTTCTCCAGGTTTACTCTGATACCCAACCTCTCGAACAGATGTAGCAGCACATCAGTTGCTTCTCATCTTTCTTGGTAAGATTGTCCCTTCCAGAGACAGTCTAGGCAAGGGTAAACCGTCGCCCTTTGTTGGGGAAGTAAGCTGCTATCACAAACAGCAACTCAATGAATTTGGTAGGGCCCTATCTATGATAGAAGACTGCACCTGGACTATGCCCAAGGGATCCCTTGAGGGAATTGAACCCGGATGGAATCGTGGGAGTCCTGGTACCAAAAGATTGAGATCCTGCAGCGACAGTACTGGGGCCTGAAAGATCCAAGAGACTAATGCCCAATATACCCATCTTGTGAGATCAGGGACCCAAGGAGATCAAGGGTTTCGAGAGAAAAGAGGGAGGAGCTGCTTCCTCATCCTCCTCAAAAAAAAAAATTAATAATAATAATAATAATAATAATAATAAATCACTAGTCCAGGGCGCACACAGCACATGTGCAACCTGAAGTGCCAAGGGACAATCACTCAAAGAAAGATACTCAAAGCCAGTACCCTCTTTCTACTGCAAGCTCAGGCAGCTACTCAGTGCCAATCAACATCAAAAGGCACATCAGGGCATTCTCAGAGTGAAAGCGTAACCAAGTTGTGAGATTCAAACTTAGGCACATGGTTCAAAATCCCTCCCATGCTGTCTAATTTACCCCATTCTCCATCCTCTGGATTTTCACAAAAGTTTAGACAGGAGCTTTCCAAAGACCAGTATTTCAGGTCCCGTCATACCAGGAACACTAGCTAATAAAGGCATCATACAGAAGTCAGGCTACATAAATAGGTCCTGGAACAATTCCATTATTCCAGAGCATGGCGTGTGTGTGTGTGTGTGTGTGTCATGGGGTGGGGTAGGGAGAGAGTGGGAGTGTCATGGTGCGTGTGTGTGTGCACGCACACACACACACACACACGTACGTGAGTGGGGGCGGGGCAGGGGGATGGGACAGGCTACTGCTTGCGGGGAGCATGTAGGAGTGGACTTGCCGTAAGGTTAAATTACAGTTCATTATTATTGTTGCTGATAATAAAGCCTGTCACTAGAGTGCGGAACCATGCTGACCCTTTATAACCGGTACAAAAGCAGGAGAAATGTACAATTTGTCTCCTAGCTACCTCCTTGAAGAATGTCACTTAGGCAAAAAGGAAGTATCACTATTCGCTGCTTTGGCTGAAAGGGGAAGACAAGTCAGAATCATGCCGAGGAGCTGCCTATAGCTGTGACTGCTGGAAGACCGAGCTTAAAGTGAGAGCAACACACCACAGGGCTTTGTGAGGACAGAAAGTCTCCAGATGGAAATTGGCTGGTTCCAGCTTCACAGAAGCCAGAGTAGGAGGACCTAGTATATCAGAGTGGGAAGTGGTCTATTCACCGGAGCATGTGTTCCTTTTGCAGCCCGCCCCCTCACTCCCCAGCCCAAACTAGGGGAAATGACATGTTGCGGACAATGGTTCTCAGCACCCAGAGGCCCACTGAACTTGTGTTACCATTTGGAACTGCCAGAGTTGATTGGACAAAATTTCCAGCACCGTTCGATAAAGCATGATATGGACTTGATGGAGCCAAGTTTGATATTAGAGGGAACCAAATCTCGACCACCGATTCTATAATGCTGCTGAAGACAGTTTTGCTCCTTCTGCATTCACAGGTAAAGAATTTTCAGAACTGGTTTAGGCAGGGCCCTTTTGATCACATTTGAGGCATTCCCACAGAGCGATGCCATTAGTACTCCCAATTGCAAGGGCCAAGAATCAGTGAGCAGCCTTCTCAAATCGTGCTCGTTTGGGAGGCTCCGTTTTAAGTAAGGGGAGGATTAGAAAACGCATCTATTGTGCATGTAGAGTGAGTCGATTAGGGAAGGAATCTTTGATAAAGGTTTAAAAAGGAGGGGGAAGAAAGATATGAGGAAGATCAAGGCATAAATGCCTCGATTAGCTGGAGATAAATGGAACCATGCAGGACTGGAGCACGAGCACAAAAAATATGACACTAATCTCAGTTTGCTGAGGTGGGAAGCATTTGGAGTATTGTCTGAACTGAATCAGAGGGACAGCACCAAGTTGATTTTCCCCAATGCAGACAAGCCTGAGAGGAGATGTTACTAGCACAATATCCACCTCTGCATTTGATTACAGCCTAATCTTGGGTGGTAAATCTGAGCCCTGAGAACATTTTGTAGAGAGATTGGAAAGCTAGTTACAGTAAAGTGGTAGCTTGCCTATCCAGAGCTCAGATGACACCTATGCTTTGCAAGCTGGCAACCCAAAAGGATTAGTGTCATATGTTCAGGAGATTTGGATTGAAAAATATGCATAAGGATGAAGTAAATATTAAAAGCCAAGTTACAATTCCATGTTTAACTCACTCTTCGGTGTGTTACATCTCCATCTAGTGGCAGGTCCCCAGAGGCTAAGACTCTACAACAGCCAACACCAGGAGTTTATCCATTAGGTCAAGCGGTAGTAGCTCATATTTTTAGCACAGGAGGTTCAATCCCCAGTAAGGACACATTTTTCCTGATGATCTCAATGAACCACCACCACAAGACAAATAATTTCCATATTAAAACACAGCATGATGTAGCTGCAATTTGGCCTGGTTCTCGCTATAGTGGTCCTACAACTTATACTACAGATCTGGCGAGCTGGAACTACTCAAATGCATTTCAGGTTATGCCTAACGGCCACACTACTTCTCCAGTATTATTACTGTACTGTCACATTACTGGTACTCAAATATACATTACACCATCCAAAAGGTTTTTCCCTAGAAAAGCTTCCCTCTATTGAGAACTAGTTCAACTCCCCTGGTGATAGCAGCAATGGGAGCACAACTATACAAAGGCTTCAAGGTGCCAGTTGGCATTTTAACTAAGTCATCTGAACCTGCTTGTGATGGGGTGTTTAACCCACCTTGGTTAATGCAGATAGGGAATGGGGCTAATTAACTGACATGCCACAGGTGAGAGGCATCAGGTGGCTAAGCAAACCCTGACTCCAGGAGGGAGCCCAGCTGGGATGGATGTATAAAGACAGGAAATTGAAAGCAGAAGGGATGGCTGGGGAATAGGATTCAGTAACTCCTTGGTGGAAGAAAGGTGTGTCTGGGGCTACAGAGACAAGTAGCCTGCAGTTGCTCCCTGAGAGCACGGAGTTGTGAGGCTGGCTACCTGGGGGGGAAAAAAGAGAGCCAGATAGTAAGGAAAGGGCTCAGGGCAAGGCAGTAAGGTCTAGAAAGGAACAGCCCTTGGCTGCTGTGTAGAGGGTCCCTGAGCAGGAACCTAGAGTAGAAGGTGGGCCCGGGTTCCGCTGCCAGCCACAGAGGATGTGGCACCAGGGGGCAGTGAGTGGGAAGACTGCCTAAGATTGCTGAAGATTCTGATATCTCGGAAGGGGGACATGCGTATAGTGATCTGGCTGGAGGGCTGAGTCACGAAGAGGCAGCAGCAGCTCGTGAAGCGTGAGAGGAGCAGCATGCTGAGAGAGTGAGGCGTAGAGATGGCAACTGTGGGAAGGGGCATCGACCTTGCAAAGCTAATCCCCACAACAGGCAGGAGGGGGCGCCATCTAGCAGTGAGTAGAGTGCCTTGTGACACCGCTCAGAGCAGGTCTGCAGGACATGGCAGTAAGAGTGCTGGTGCCTTGGCTAAGCTAGCACTTCCACGGACTGGCTGTGAAGGGAAGTGTTTCTGAAAACAAGACTCATGTGGGAGAGGACAGAGCAGGAAAACTAGGAAATACACTTCTCTAGCCAGGATGCCGGTGCTTGGTGCATCCTCCCCTGCCATTTCTTGTAAACCAACCATTTCTTAGCACTAGCAGCGTGTGACCATGAATGTTGAATCAGACCCCTCGAATGTTGGATCTACAGCACAGCATACACATCCCATTGCAACGCTTGTACTCCAGGGATGAAGCACATGGTAGCAGAATAGAGCCGACCACATGAAGCTGACTGCCTCTTCCCCACACTCGACACAGGATCCAGGGACAGAAGCTCTTCCAGGACAGCATGGCAATCTGAAGATACCTTTGACCTCCCCACACACACACACTGAAACTTTCAAATACAATACAAGCCGATTACTTGATTTGGTCAATAAAACACCAACTACTTTCCTGCTTCTAGTTTGAACCATTTCTGAACCAGATGCATCAGTGAAAGGGTTAAATTCAAATCCTAACTGAAATGTGTGTTTGGGCTCCCGAGATACCAACCTGCAGTAATAATGATGAAAGAGCTGGTCTGAGATTTCACCTGGCATTGCAACAGCCAGCAAGCACCACATGGTGGCTAACAAACAAAAGGAAACTCCTTCTTAGGCTGTGTGTAAGTAGCCCAGACTCTTATTTGGAACATCTTAACCTTTGAAACGGAGGCTGCACTTTTGCTGTTTACAATATGGTCTCCCCTGCCTCCCACAATATGATCACTTGTAAACATACTAACTTACCCCAGGTTAAAGACAGAAGCCAGGTCCATTAGCAGTTCCCCTTTATCCTTCAGGCCTGTCTTTTGGGTATTTACATCACTGCTGCAATTGCCACTGCCAAGAAGCGGCAGCTACTGTGATAACATTTCTACAATTAAACTCCCAGTGAATGTTAAGTTAAACCTCGTTTATCTTGGTTTGGGATTCATGAAGTTGTATTTTCTAGCTCCAGGTACTATATTTGTGTCCAAGCTTTATGCCTGCCAGGTTCACTGTGTACTATTAAATTTGAATTAGGGATAAACACAAGCCCATTCTGCCTTTCCATTAATCTTTTTTTGCTGTCACTGCGAGGAGCCAACAGGCTGATGTTAGTAGGGGGACAGGAAGGGAGGGAATAAACAGCATTATAAGTACTGTTAAGCTACTTTCACTTTACTGACACCCCCCCTCCCCCCAAAAACACACACACACACACACACACACACACACACACACACAGAGAGAGAGAGAGATCAGGCTCTGGGCAAAAAAGTTACAGATCCAGAAATCTAGCACAAGAGTCTCCTGGAAGTCTTTGCTCCATCATGCAGATCTCTCTCAGGGGGAAAAAAAAAAGCACAAAACAAAAATACTAATCTCTCAGATCATCTTTATCCCTCATGAGGCAGCCATAAAAAGGGCACAAATCGAATGCTTTTAAAAAGCGTTCGCAGGTAATCTTTGAAGTATTAATTCCATCAATTTAAAGGAACACTATCAACCTGAAGCCTTCTAATTACAAAAGCAAAGTACTGAGTCAGAAGTGCCACCTGCCCCAGAGCCTCCCTGCCTTTTTGTGTTTTATAATCACTTTTCTATGCTGTACTGCAGACACCCTTCACCCTCCCTAAAAGAAAATGGGAGCTGACCATGGCCTGATCTTGCTAAGAGAGCCACATCTCTACAGAACCTTGTTGATTTCAGTCTGTGGCTTTGCAAGGACATAAGTGTACATCCATGAAGTTGGATGCCTTTACATAGCCAAGCCACGATCTTGCAGAGAAAACAGTGAAACCAACTATTCACAGGGCTGTCAAATGCACTCAGTACCCTGAAAAAAAGACAGGTATTTTCTCTCTCCTCCTCCTCTAATCTTTGTCATGCATTTTAGATTACAAAAATTCAGATTAAGGGAATTTTAAATGGTGCGTCAAATTCTAAGCTACCCTGCCATGTCCCCTTGACATTAAGAGAAGCACGATCATACCTACATGTTCTTTGCAATGCTTAGCCCTGCAAAATGGTTAAATATATGGACCATGGCCATTTAAAGGTGACCTACATGGTGACAGTTCAGGCTTTACTCAAAGGACAGAGGATTTTCTCAACAAAGTGCTGGTTTCTCTGAAATGGGATACAGTGCTTTTGTTCTGTGTCTGTACAGCGCCTAACACAATGGGGTCCTGGTTCATGATACATACATAATATTAATCTTTCCACCAGGCTGTCCTCACCCTCTGTTTGCTGAGGTCCTCAGCAACCTCTCCCAGAAGCCTGAACAATAAGGTCACAAAAGCCGTAAACCAAATTACAGCTCTCCCCCACCCAACTGCATGGCCAGCAGAGGCCACTTCTTAGCATCAGCCTCTAACTATTGCTAATGGAGTTTGTAATGAGCTAGCAGCATGTTAGCTCTAAACACTATGACCAGCCCTCACATGGTTAATACTTCGTAACAATGGCAACCAAACATTTCCCTCCCCACCAGAGGCCTAGGCTGGCACATAGCTCTCTTCCCAGGGCCAATTCACCACACTTGTTTTGCATTGTCGACAGGACCACAGAATAGTGCTTATGTAACTAGTTTGGCCAGCCCAACCTCCTCACAGCATTCTGTGCGTTATGATACCCTAGTGCGCATGGCTCCAAGTACTGCTGGTTCTCCTCTGCAGGCACATCTGACAGGCACTCTACTCCCCCCGACAAAACAATGGGACAGCGTCCAGGTTTTCCCAGAATTTACCAAAGCAAATGCACTTAGGCAGGGGAGAAGGCGCAGGTGCACATCAATGGTTGCCCCGGGGCGTAAAAGAAAAAAAGCTGCTGTGTGGATGCAGCTCAGCCACGTTTGTGTAACCAGGTCAGATGCATCCACAACCAAGTTATAAGAATGCAGTTGTGCTGGTAATGCTCATGGAGCCTTGAACTGTGCATTTCTTCCCATTTTAGTTAACCCAGAGATTACAGCTTCATGGGATCCACTATTCGCATTCTCAAGAGCTCTTGACAAGAACAGCCAAACAAGGGAAGGTGGAGAAGTTCTTCTATATTTTAGAAGTTTAAAAAAAAAAATATATGGAAAAAAAAAAACCCCAAACCAGATTTGTATGGGAATGAAGAAGGTAGGATGGACTTTGGAGACAGTTATTGTAGACAGTAAAGTAGCAGCAAAGGCAGCTTCTCACTTTGAGGGTCACATTTAAACTATATGCCCATGAAGATGATCACCAGGATCGTGCCATTACCCCGACTACTTGATAGTCAGGCTTCCTCGGAGGCTGCTGGAACAAGCCAATGATGCTTCCTCATTTTCAAACTAGCCCAGTGTTGTTATGGTAAAGCCCAGTGAAGTACTTGGCAATGCTGTTTTACAGTAAAAGCTGTTTTATCCAGCACTATGAGGGAATGGGGGCGTGCCGGTAAGTGAAAAATGCCAGTTAACTAAGAGGGAGGGAGTTTGGATGTGGGAGGGGGCTCGGGGTGCTGGTTCCAGGGTCGCCCACCTTGGGCGGCACCTGCGGAGCTGCCTGCTGCGCCACCACCTAGGAGCGCCACGACAGGCCACTGCTTGCAGGGAGCTACCGGAGTTGAGCACCCACCAGATGTGGCACCCTGAGCCCCCTCCCGCACTCCGAACCCCTCGTGACCATTTCTCTGCCCAGGAGCAGCAGGGACATGTCACCACTTCTGGGGAGCCACGCGGAGCCAGGAAGGGAGCCTGCCGGCCCCACTTTCTATGAACTTTCTTTGAAGATTAGAAATGTTGGTTTATAGAGCTTTCCGATTGGTACAGGGCCTGATACACTATTTACAGTAAAAGCTGTGTTCACAATGCCAGCCTGGCTTTATGTACTGAGAGATTGCTCTAGGCCAGGGGTGCACAAACTTTTCCTGTCGCACGCCCCACGCCCCCTTACCGTTAATGGACTCTCTCTGTGCTCCCCTCCATTACTGCACAGTTGGCTCAGCAGAAGAGCTTGGGCTGAAGGCGGAGCTGGGCTCCTGCTGAGTGCTGCTCCCTCCCCGCCCCCTGTGGGGGCTGGCCTGGGCCCTGCTGCACGCCCCCTAGGAGGGGTGTGCCCCACAATTTGGGGACCACTGCTCTAGGCCATGCCATGGTATATCATTAAAAAACAAACATTCACCATTCCGCAACTCAACTCCCATCTGCCAAACAGATTAGTTCCTTCACTTTACTTAGCTCTTCCTCTGCCTTGCTCAGCCCTGCCTCTCTCCAGTGAGATCTAACCTCCCAGCTCTGCCTCCATTAACAGCTTCTCAATGCAGGCCAGAGCAGTTCCCTGAAGTTGAAGCAATTCTTCGGAGAAATCTCTTAAAAGGTCTAAGAGTGCGAGAGCAGGGTTTTGTAGCAGGTGTGGATGGGCTACATGGCACAGAGGAATGGACTGACTGGGCAGAGACGAGCACAGCTATTTTAAGAGACAATTGGGAGCTGACCTAGGGCAGACTGGAGGGATTTTGTTCTTGCTCTACTCTGTCAAAGCATACAACATTTTATTGTTCAGTCTTTGTTCATGAAACTGCCAGTGGGTACAACCACCTCAGTGACACTCTGTAACAAAGGGTTTTTGGAGATCAGGAGCACACCTATAACCCCTTATTGACAGCACTCAGTTCAGAGTGTGTGGAGGAGGGTGAAAGGAGCAGAGAAGTTATTGACTCCCAGGAATATGGTTAACAAGCCAAGGGATTAAAATAGCCAATATGCCAGTAAATAGTAGACAGGGCCAAAGCCACTACAATATCCACCACTTCAATATATTCCTCCAGCATGGGTAAAAACACTGTTCCATCTTCAAGCATACACGGTGCAACTATGTTTTAACTGACCTGTGCTAAAGCCTTGGACAAGCAAGTCTATACCACAGTTAAGATATACCATTACACCACAGACGGGACTACATCAAGGGACAATGACTGTAACCTGGTCCCCCAACAGTTTTTCTGTAGTTTAGACAAGCCCTTACTCAAATCAAACTACTGAAATCTTCATGGAATCTTTCAGCATCTGCCTCCATTTCAGAGTATTGCTATACTCACTAGGACAAGGATATATGCTAACGGCTGTTTATTGTGCTTACCTTGCTCTTCCCATTAAGCCTTGACCCTGAAAGTAAAGCAAAACCTTCAGCAGTAAGATTGTGTGTAAGAGCAGGTATGGGCTGGGGCCCTGGAGCATGAACCAGGGTAGTACTGCACAGGTACTAAAGGATTTGTCTAAGCCATCCTCACAGCCCTGATTTTTCAGCCATAACTCCCCTCCACATCAAATAGCCCTACAATAAAAAGAAATTCTATAAAGACTTGCTGCAGTTAAGTCCTTAGTGGGGAGGGTCTCCCCACAGTATGGGAGATTGGTACAAGGAACCACCCTCCAACACTGTAAACCCTCTGAAAGGAGAGGAGCAGGACCAATATGGGGCCAGTTCAGATTTTGTACTGTTGTAAATCATGGCACGTTGCCCCGGAAGTCAGTATAGTAAAATTGCTGTATGGTCAGACACAGACAAAGTTCACTCCTATGAAATTTGAAAGGAGAAAGTTCCTAGACACTCATTGTCCAAGACCTTTCATCTTTGGAGCAGAGTCAGTCATTCCCTCCGGGGGTAATTCACATGTATTATATCCAATGGTACCAGTGGCTACAACCTTCCACAGTTGGTAACATACAGCCTCCCCCAACTACACTTATGCTCACTACCCCCAGCCCAAAAAGAAATCTAATTCCTATCAGCAAGGGGCTAAAAATTGCAAAGCTAAAAATCAACCCCCACATCTGAAGCCAGGTACTTGCAATCTTTTGCGATTTTGCAGACTACCAAATTTTGGAGGGTGGCCTAGGAAGAAATAACACATTTGTTTCCATCTGCAAACTCCTCACAAGAGACGCACACAAAAGAAGGAAGCACTCTCCCCTCCAGAGATTTTATACAATGCACACAAATAGGAATACAAAGTCCACTAACTGGCAGTCTGACCCCACCACTAGGGGAGGAAGTAGAAGTTACACTTATATGGCACTTTTCATCTGTAGATTTCAAAGCATCATCAACCTTTTACAGATGGGCAGACTGTGAGAGAGTAAGTGAACTCTCCACTGCAGAAAAGTCACGCAGCAGAACTCAGGCCACCCAGGATATCACTAGTCTGATGCCCTATACACTAGATTAAAAGTGCTAAAGGAGACAGTATAGGTAGTCTTCAGCAAACCCTCACAATTGCCTTGTGAGGAGTATCACCCCTATACAGCCAGTGAAAACAAAGGTCAAGCGATTTGACCAAGACCACAGAGGGAATCAGTAACAGAGCTGGGAGCAGCACCTTTAGTTCCTTGCTCCTGGTCCTGTGCTCAGGTCACAGCACAGAAAGTTAAATTAAAACAAAATAAACCCCCTCCACTTTATTAAAGAGAGTTAAATGCTAGCTATGTTAAAGACACTGTAATTCTTCAGGAAGTGAACCGCAATTAGACATTTCTATCACTAGTTCCGCCATGAGTTAATGGCCTTTGGAAACCTGTTCCCAGGGACACATTCAGTTTACAATTTGCTCTCACATGGAAATCAAAGACACTAATTGTTCCCACATTTTAAACTTGAGTTCCAGGTATGGGGTTATTGAGGGTTTGGTTTGTTTTTTTGTTTGGCCACGATTTCTTCCCTCCCTCCCCCAGAAATGCCTCTCCTTCTGGCCTCAAACTTTATTTCTGCTGCCTTCTACAGCACTTGCAGCATATGACTGGAAGATCACAGCAGCTTGCTGATCAAAAGCCTCAAAAATTCATACCAAGGAAGGAAATCATAAGAGGTCTTTCCTCCTCCCCAATGGATATGTTATTCTGGGCATCTGCTCAGCAAGGAATGAAACCCTGTGTGTGGCACTTTTTTTAAATTCCCAAATTCATTTTGAAGCACGCTGAGAAGATCACACTGCGTAACCACTCTCTGCTGTAAAAGGTATATTAACTTTCTTAAAAATAAAACATTTAAACAAAAATAGACATTCAAAATACTTACATTTTGCCTCAGACAGATTTTGATTAGGTGACCAGACCAGCATGCCAAGGTTCTCTCTCTCCTGACAGCGCCTTGCAAGTTTGGCTTAAGAAAAAACAGATATACAGCAAAGTTAAAAACAGACTCAAGAATCTTATCGCCAGCTAATACTGAAACAAACTGGGCACAAGAGTGACTTATCGTCCAGCTTTTAGTCAATCTAACAAGGTTAAAAGCCTTCCTCCCTCTCCCCCTTTAGATCAGAGGTCTCTATTTGTCTCTTCTATACATCACTCTTAATACATTGTGACAGAGGAAGTATATTCACCCTCTTTCGTGCAGGAAGCTCTAAATTGTAGAAATGTTAATCAACATTCCTACATCAACATACTTGATTATTTCTCTTCTGCCTTTTGTTAAATGAAGGGGCGGAGCAAGAACCAGATGCTATGGATACAAGATCCTGAATGCTGTGGTCGCTTCCTTGTGTAGTTAGGTCAGGACTTCAGGACAGGCACATGGAATGAAGAACGTTCTGGGATTTTTTTTTGCAGATCCCTGTTAATTATCTCAACTCATCCTCCAGTTCCAACTAAGTATTTCCACACCGACATTCCATACACACTGGACCAGATTCAAATCTCAGTTATATTGAGGTCACTGGGATTAGAATCTGGGCCTTTGTTTGTACAGTTACTCTAAACAGGGAAGTGGCGCTCTTTGTTCATGGGTCTGTTACATCACAATAAAGAGCTGCCCAGCAGAATGCATTAAAATCTTCAATTAAAGCCACGTGCATGTACGGTTCCTGATCTCTTGCTATTCAAGTTGCTCTTTCTGAAACCAATGCAAGTCTGTGTACAGTACAGAAAATTTTGGACAGTCTGCTGTTCAATTCCTTACACTATTAGCCTGGTACAGTAAAGATATTAGAAGAGAGAGTTATCAGAAGTAGACACACCAAAAATGGAGAGAGCAGAACAAAAAGCCTTGCTCTGTTGAGTCAGCACATGTAGTTAAATCCATTACTAGTACTGGCAGCATCACGTTAAGAGAAACACTCTCATATCTAGTTACCAGTGGAGTACTGGGTATTATTATTCCTACTACAAAACCTCTATGGAGTGCTAAAGATCTACAATGCTTCACATACAGAATGACACATACCCTGCCCCGATCGGATTAATAATATATAAACACAACAGGACCAAAGTTCAGAAGAAGAAAGTCTTAGGGTACATCTGCACTGAACCGCCTCCTGCATCAGTGAGTCTCAGAGCCCCGCTCTACAGACTTGGGCTCACGCTGTGGGGCTAAAAATAGCAGTGTAGATGTTCCCACTTGGGCTAGAGCACAGGCTCTGAGACGACCCACACCCCGTCACTGGGTTTCAGAGCCTGAGCAGGAACAGCTACACTGCTATTTTTAGCCCTGTAGTGCGAGCCCCCACAAGCCTGAGTCATGTCTTTTTTGCCATGTAGACATACCCTTAGTGATGAGAAGCAGCGAATAGAGACCCTACCCCAGGGTACTACACATGTGAAGTCAGAACAGGATCGACTTTTATACCTCATTTGCAGCAGAGACAGAGAGTTATGGTCTCTGGAAGCTTGGTGCTGATAAGTACGTGTTCTTCAACAGTCAGACTACATCAAAACATTTGGTGGGTGCATGCAATGAACTTTAATGTTTTGACCACTCAGGCTGTGTTGATTTTTAACATTGCCTCTCTTGAACTTGGCATTAGACAACAAACCTAAGTTATGTTTTCAGGTAACAGTTTAAATCCCAATAATACCATTTTAGAAACTCGCATGTTATTAACCTCTAATTTAATGCAAAGATACCGATTATTTTTACTCCCAATTGTCTGGATGCTGAAATTTGCATCATCTCTACACCTCAGCACACTAATGCAAGAAAGTTTATTTTCTCTCTGTTCTGCCATGAAGATGCTGAGAAATTAATGACCCTTTTCTCTAGTATTTTAAGAAGATTGGCAACTGCATCTTTCGAGTCACATTCAAACTCCAAGTATCTGGAAGACTCTGCCTTGGAATATTGTGAGCAGTACACATTTTCGAGACTTTCTACATTAGGCAGAAAGGGGGGGGGGGGGCACGAAAAGAGAAGCCAACATTCTCTGGAGGAGAATGACAGGGTGGAGACGGGATGTTCTATAGAGACTATAAAAACATCTTAATTTAGAACGACAATAACTGGACTTTGAACAAAACTTGCTATGATCTTGAAACGTTTGGGATTAAGCCTCACCCTCTCATCTGTCCCTGACAAATCAAGATTATGGAGTTGTGAGAAAGTAAATAAATAGGTAATCCTGACACCAGTCGGTTGTAGAATACTGCTCCAGTGCATTATGCATCTCACTTCTACTCACCCATTGTTCAGCCTACTACAGTAGAACGGGGGGGGGAAACAAAAATCCCTACCACCATAAGAGGTTATATCTAAAGAGAACCTCACACCATTTATGGATACACAAATAAATGCACAAGAACTAGTGAGAGACTCCAATTAAGATTTACTTTAAGCAGTGACAGTCAACTACACCCAAAAAGATGTAATAGGCTGTATTTTGTCAGTTAGGATTCAGGAATCAGTTACTTAAATGCCAAAAAAAGAACTTAGTTAACAGAGTTAAGGATTGCCCAGTGGTGCCTCGTGCCCCTCCAGGATGTGAAGAATAGCTAAATGTAAAGCCTCTGAAAACCAGGAAATACCTTATTTACTGGTTTTCAGAGATTAAATTTAGCCACTCTGCACATTACGGAAGGGCACGAGGCACTACCTGTAGCAGCACAACTACGGTATTGCAGCTATGCTGTTATAGAGCAGACACTTCCTGTCAATGAAAGGGATTTTTCCTTCGATAAAGAAGGTAATCCACCACTCCAAGAGCTGGTAACTAGGTCAATGGAAGAGTTATTCTGTCAACCTACTTGTATCTACAAGTGAGGGTAGGTCGACCTAAATACATCACACAGGGCATTAAATTTTTCACAGCCCAGATGATGCAGCTGGGTTGACCTACATATTAGGTCTAGACTAGGCCAGCGGTTTTCAGCTCATGTTCCGCAGACCCCTCGGGATCTGCGGACTGTGTGTAACTGGTCCGTGAAAGGTTGTCATTACCACAGAACAGTGGTTTTCAACCTGTGCTCCATGGATGGGGCTCTGCAGACTAGGTTTAAGATTTCCAAAGGGTTCTGCATCTCCATGTGAATTTTTTTAGGGGTCCACATATGAAAAAAAGGTTGAAAACTACTGGACTAGGCCTAATTCTGAATTAACAATGATTGGGGGCTTTTAAGGTTTTTTTTTTTTTTTTTTTTTTAAACAAGGAGAAGGCTTTCGCACCACACACACACACGCTCTCCTCCTTCCTTGCATCTGGCGCCTTGGCAAGGATTACCTCACCCACAGAACACACTGTATGTTAAACCCCTTTGCTGCAGCTGCATCACCCTCTCATCTCCCCTCTCTGCCTGTCCAGCACAGCTTGGTTCCCCCTCCTCAGCCCTCCTCCCCACACAGAGAGGCAGGCATCAGAATGGGGCCCACAGACTAAGGAGCTGGGGAAAGGTGCAGAACAGTGGGGATATTTTTGAAGGGGTGGGACAGACATGGGGGGGGGGGAATGAATATGGGTTTTTGAGGGGGACAGATGACGCCTTGTCTGACCCCCTTCTTTCCACAGCCTTCCAACCCCCAATATTCTCTCCAATGTCTCAGATTTCCCCCCAGACTGCTCTGAGATGGCTCCAATTCCAACATTACCGCCATCACACCCATTGCTCATCTTAGTGGCTGTTCTCATCCCCTTTCCTTTGGGCATTTAGTATCCCTGCTAACACATGGGGAAGGTGGGGAGATGGGTTAAGACTACCCTGCCCCCAACAGAGGTATAAGGGGTCCCAAGATATTGGTTTACACATGGGGGAGTCCCTGCCCTCTGACACTGGGTGAAGCTGCCACCCCATTCCCAAATATAGCCTAGACCAGAGGTTTTCAATTTGTGGGGCTCAGCCCCCTAGGAGGGCATGAGGAAACGCGTGGGGCTCAGGCCAGCCTGGGGCAGGGCTTGGGGAGGGAGTGCCGCCTCTGACTGACCTCAGCGGGCCACCCAGCCTGTGGGTCAATGGCACCACCCGTCACAGCCACACCGATTTTTGCTTCTGGCAGCCTCCATGCCCAGTGCTGGCTCTGCCCCCAGAGACCTTCCCACGCGCCTTCCCCCACCCTGAAAATCCGAGGGAGGAGGGGCAGATATTGTGTCTATTTTTGTCTGTGTTGGGGGAGGCGCAACCAAAAACTAATACAAAGGGGGGCTCAGCTCAAAAAAAAAAAGTCTGAAAACCTCTGGCCTAGACAAACCTACAATAAGGTGGGTGCACAACTGGTTAGAAAAGCGTACTCAGAAGGTAGTTAGCTATGGTTCACAATTAAGCTGGAAGGGCATAACGAGAGGGGTCCCACAGGGATCTGTCCTTGGTCTGGTTCTATTCAATATCTTCATGAATCATTTGGATAATGGTGTAGAGAGTACACTTAAAGTTTGCAGAAGATACCAAGCTAGGAGGGGTTGCAAGTGATTTGGAGGACAGGGTTAAAATTCAAAATGATCTTGAGAAACTGAAGAAATAGTCTGAAATAAACAGGATGAAATTCAGTAAGGACAAATGCAAGTACTATACTTAGGAACGGACAATCAATTGCACAAATACAAAATGGGAAATGACTGCCTAGGAAAGAGTACTGCAGTACAGGATCTGGGGGCTATAGTGGATCACAAACTAGATAGGATTCAACAATATAATATTGTTGGGGGGAAAAAACCACGCAAACATCTTTCTGGGGTGTATTAGGAGTATTGCAAGCAAGACATGAGAAGTAATTCTTCTACCCTATTCAGCACTGACAAGGTCTCAAATACTGTGTCCAGTTTTGGGTGCCACGCTTCAGGAACGATGTGGACAAATTGGAGAAAGTCCAGAGGAGAGCAACAAAATGATTAAAAGTCTAGAAAGCATGACCTATGAGGGAAGCTTGAATAAACTGGGTTTGTTTAGTCTTGAGAAGAGACAGTCTATAACCTTTTACATTCTTGAAAAGAGGGTGATAAATTGTTCTCCTTAACCACTGAGGACAGGACAAGAAATAATGGGCTTAAATTGCAGCAAGGGCGGTTTAGGTTGGACATTAGGAAAAAACGTTCGAACTGCCAGGGTAGTTAAGCACTGGAACAAATTACCTAGGGAAGTTGTGGGATCTCTGTCATTGGAGGTTTTGACAGATACCTGTCAAGAATGGTCTAGATACTCAATAGGCGGCCCATGGGCCAAATGTGGCCCACCAAGGCTTCCCGTGTGGCCAATCAACTCACCTCAACAAATGTTTACAATTACACCCCTACCTCGATATAACGCTGTCCTCGGGAAAAAAAAAAAAAAAAAAAAAAAAAAAACTTACCGCGTTATAGGTGAAACCGTGTTATATCGAACTTGTTTTGATCCGCCGGAATGCGCAGCCCTGCCCCCCCGGAGTGCTGCTTTACCGCGTTATATCCGAATTTGTGTTATATCGGGTTGCATTGTATCAGGGTAGAGGTGTATATTCATGAACAGTGGTGCACAGCCTATCATTTGCCTATGACTTCCTTAGTAAGTAATTTACTGCTGGATCTTAAGTTCTTGCGATAGCACCGGCTACGACTGAGCTAGGACACTGCCCATTTTTCATCAGTGATGGCAATGGAGCCAAAAATGAATGCCAATGTGAGTGAACGTCGCAAAGTTGACAGCAAAAACTGAGCTTTTCACCCAAGCTGGACAGTGGATTTTTTTTTATTAGCCCACCTCATTTAAACGCAACACTTGTGTCTAATGTGCCAAACCACTGTATCCATCTGTAAAGTCATCAGTGCGAGGTGCCACTTTGAATCAAAGCACAGTAACACTCAACATGGCCATCCTGGCAGTGTTGCAAGACGTGACAAAAAATTGAACATCTGAAGTCTTCGTATCACACTTCAAAAGTCTCCTCACAATATCAATGACTGTGCAGAACAATGTAACAGCTGCTTCTCTTCAGATACTGTTGGTACTAGCTAAAAAGAGAAAGCCTTTCCTGGATGCTGAGCTTGTGAACAACTGCACATCAGAAATACTGGAGGAGCTTTTTGCTGGACATAAAAACAAAGATGATATTGTGAACCGTGTGAAGCAAGTTCCCCTCTGATTCCATGGCAGCACAAAGATTGGAGGTAGTTTACGAGGACAGTTTATCAGCACTGCTGTCCAATTTAAACAACAAAACAAAACAAAACAAAAATGTCTCTGGCAGTGGATGCATCAAGCGATTTAAGTGGCACTGCCCAGCTATTGCTGTTTGTTAGATTTTATGATGGTGAAATTTTCAAGGAAGAATTTTTATGTTTAATACCACCATTAGAAACCTACACCACAGGAGAGATCATTTTTGAAAAGGTAAATGGATTTTTTGAAAAAAATGCTTTAGATCTGCAGAAAATAAACTTGCTTGTTACAAATGGAGGTCCCTCCATGACAGGAAAAAAAGAGAAGGGCTTTGCTTCACATTTGGCAACATTACACCCTTCATTAAATACACTTCACTGCATCATTCACCAGAGACTGTCCTGTGCAGTAAGTTGTCTGGGGACATGAAAAAACAATGGGTATTCTGATGAGATTTGTGAACTACATATGCTCAACTTCTAGCTTGCAACAGTGGCTTTTTAAAGCTCTTTACAAGATGTTTCAACCAAATATAGCGAGTGACCTGTTGCAGCACAATGATGTTCACTGGTTAAGTAGCAGGTGTGTGTGTTAGAGAGGTTTTGTGCGCTTCAGACTTTCTTTCAAAACCACAAGACAAACAAGGTTTGCAAGTTCCTGGAATTTATGAATGATTTCCCCTCTATGTCAATCTGTGTGATATTACTGGTCACATCAATTCCCCTAAATTTTAGTTCCAAGGCTGGGCAGGAAGTGTTGGGGATGGGTTTGAAAAAGTGTGCGCCTTTCAGAGGAATCTTGAAATCTTTCAGACAGACTTAACAGGAAAGATGATGTACTTTCCTACATTTCCTGTGAAACTACAGATGAAACTTCGCTGAAAACGCTGCAAGAATTCCCAAACAATCTGATTGAGAAGTTTACAATTCCAAAGGATTTGTTTTTACTTGTTTGTTGTCTTTGCCAATAGACTTTGCCCTTCTGAAGCAAAGAACATTCTTGATTCAATTGATGAAGGTGCTTCTCAATTAGAAATTGTAAGGCTCTAGAGCTCAGATGTCTTGGAGGCAAAATTCAGAGAAGTGGGACTTAGCGATTTCTGGACTCAGTATGCTGACCAATAACCAGAATCCAGCCATCTGTCTTTTAACAATGTTCGGATCAACGTACCACTGCGAATCTGGGTTTTCTACCATGAACATTTTTTTTTTTAAAACCACCACAATCGCTTGACAGATGAGCATCTTCACCAGTGCATGTGCCTTGCCTGGACCTCCTACAAACCACTCTTCACAAAGCTTGCCAGAGATCGTTGATGTCCCCTCTCCTATTAGAGATTGCCACAAACCCAGGTAATAATGCTGATTTATAAACTTTGTTAAAAGATAGAAACACTAACACTTATGTTGCAATCAAAATCTTTATTTATTGGCAGCTGAAGGGGTTATTATTATTATTTTGTCAACCTTCTGCGCAAATGGCCCACCTCTTGTCATAAAATTGTCGAGTCAGCCCGCAAGTAGATCTAATTGAGTATCACTGGTCTATATAATACTTAGTCCAGCCTCAGTGCAGGGGACTGGACTAGATGATCTATCAAGTTCCCTTCCAGTCCCACATTTCTATTATTCCCTTATGTCAGGTACAACTCCCCTCTGGCCCCTAGATATTGCCTTGAGAAATGGGGCTGTGAATGACATCTCCTACCAGGACCCAGCCTGTCCAGCAGCCTTAAACAAGAGAGGAGAACATGAGAATAAAAAGGTTCCCCACCACCCCAATCATCCCCCATTTCCTCTGCCACCCACCCCATCCTCCACTATAACAAGTGACACAGCTAAGAGCAGTTCAAGCGCTTGTCTATGCTTGGAAATGTACGGATATTATTCCAGAACAGTTATTTCAAGATAACCCCCATGTGTGCACAATCTAGAATAACTATTTTGGAATTGTTATTTTGGTATATTTCTATGCACAGGCAAGCCCTAAGACCCACCCATGTTGGAGGGAAACTAAGCCCCCCTTGCACCTAATTCAGTGCTTTGACAGGGTATTCCGCCAAAGAGCTAACCCTGGCACATGACGTTTCATTAAAATCATCCCTTTAATTAAAGCTGGTTTTAGGACACTTGTGCGGCTTTGCGCATTGACACTCTTACATTGACTTACATTTGGTTTATAGCAGTTGAAACCTGTAAGTTTAAATGTCCAAGCTAAACCAATATAATCAGTTTTAAACAGCTATACAAGTGTCCACGCAAGGGTTCGCAACTAAACACATTTTTAATCAATGGGTTTTACACCAGTTTCAGTTAAACTGTTTCAAGCTGTGTTTTGACAATAGCAGACGAGAAAGTGCTGAAATTCAGTTATAAGACTGAGCCCTGCATTTTCAGCTATCCTATTTAAATGCTGACAAAGTAGTTGAGTTGCATACAGACACCCAATACATCACTACCTGAGAGTGAGTCTCAATCACAGTTGCTAGATTCCTAGTGTTACGGAGGGGGAAGAGAAGAGCCCCAATTCGCCCTTCTCCCAAGCGTTGTTCATATCAGGGCCTTTGCACCTTGTTGCCCTCCCCGCCGCCTACCACCATTGCTGAGCTTGAGGCAAGTAGGAGCCAGAGTCCTTCCTCTATCCGCAGCAGAAGGGCCTGCTGCTGCATCCAGCCACCCCGGCATAGTCCCAAACATCACCACTCCCATGAGTCATAAATCACCACCTGTTCCCAACGGAGCAATGCAGCCCTACTGTAGATTCTCAGCAGTGGCACAGCTTTCTGGGTGAGGCAGCTATATCGTTGGAACAAAGCAAGCTGTTTATTAGTTTATGCTGGCTGTTTGCATTTTTTGCCTTTGCTTTTCTTTGTGTTTTCTGTTTGTTCCTAGTTCAGGTGTGGTCAGGCTTCCCTTCCTGTCTCCACTAGCTCACTGCTATCAGCACGCATGGCATGCAAGACAGCAGTGCAGTCTGAAGGTGCAAAGCAGGAGCTACTCCTGGGGGCATTCTGCACCAAAAAATTTTAAATTCTGCAAGTTTTATTTGTCAACAAACAAACAAACAAACAAACAAAGATGCTCCAGCATGGCAGTAGGGAGCACAGGCCACTGGCTGCACGAAGGTGGAAGATCACCCTGCAGCCCCACCCCACCCCACCCCCAGGACACGGACTCAGTGGTGAGGCTGCACCCGACCCGGACATAGCACAAGGCCTGGGCCTGCCCCAGAAACACCCTGGAGCCCTGCCCCTCTGTGTCAGATGCACCAGGGGTGGGACAGGTAGGCTCAAACAGGCAGGATCCAAGTGTGGAGGGGCTCAGTGTGGACGGATCCAGGTGTGGGGTGAGAGGATTCTGTGTAGGACAATCTGAGTGCAGGCAGCTCAGTGGGGGGGGGGTCTAGGTTGGGGGATCTGGATGCACAGAGGCTCATTGGCGGGGGGAGGGAGGGTTCCAGGTGAAGGTTGTTGGGGCTCACAGGGGTTTGGGTGTGGTGGGGGGGGGTGGTCTGGGTGCTGGGGAAGGAACCAGTCTTACACCAGACACACCAGAAGACTAATTGTAAACTGTCTTGGCCCATTCGGAGAGACAAGGTGGATGAGGCAATATCTTTTATTGGACAAACTTCTGTTGGTGAGAGAGACAAGCTTTCGAGTTTATACAGCTTCCCAGTCCTGAAGAGGACCCCTGTGTGGCTCGAAAGCTTGTTTCTCTCACCAATAGACCTTGGTCCAATAACAGATATTGCCTCACCCACCAAGTCTCTAATATTCTGGGACTGACTCGGCTACAACAACAACACTGGATAATGGCCCATTCAGTCCTTCAAGTTTGTATTATTTCCCTGCTATGAGGGTGACAACAGGGCAGACTCATCCCCATTTTCTAACTCTTCTGGGGCCACCAGCCGTACAGTTGGCCAGTTTTCATTTGGATACTAAAGAGCTAGACAGAAGGGTGTTAGCCCTCTTCTCCCCACTGCTTAAACCCTTCTGGAAAAACACTCCCCAGACCTGAATAACCAGGCTTGGTGCAGAAGGTTCGGAGAAGGTAACGGGGTGGGGGGGCATGAATAATTTCCTCATCCCCAAAAAATATCAGACCCACTCCACAAGACATGTGCATCCCTATGTATATATAGTGCAGAAGCGAGGGGATCCCCAGTTGGCCCTTGGTCATGCCACACCCCCCACTGGGGTACAAGGAGCTCCTACAAAGCAGTGCAATGGAGGTTCTCAGTCCTGCCCCTACTGATCTCACCAAGTGTGGGAGCCTCTTCAGGGTAGAATCTGTTGAGCAACACTGTGCCTTCAACAATGTGAAGGACTTTTTCGTTAGCCATCTGCCTGAAACGGACTTTCATCCCAAGACACCTACATACTAACGAATATAAGGTCCAGTCCTTCTCCCATTGAAGTCAATGGGAGTTTTGCCATTTACTTAGTGGACAGCAGGATCAGGCCCTTAAATGTAATCAAGATGCTTTGCAGAAACTAAGTGAGCAATGTGTGGCTGCTATTAAAAGTACCTCATGCCAAACACACAGGCTAGCTAGTCACATACACAATATTAGATCTTAAATAAGAGTTCTCCAACAGATACTGCAATTTCCTATTTTCTTAAGAAAATGCTAGTTCTGCTGTCACTGGAGTCAGGTATATGCAGTGTGTGATAGAATATTAAGTTATCCAGCAGATTCTAATCAACATGAATACATCTAAGTTGACACCAAGTGATATGAGATGGGTTGAATCATCGATTCCTTGTTAGAGTTCACTCAAGGACTGAGAAAAATATAGCATGTGTGTGTTCTACAGGCAGTGTAACAATGCATTACAGTCACTTCGGGTCATGTCACCATGATCCATATGCAGAAAGCCCATCTTCTGCATCAGTGCCCCTCCTTTCTGCCCCCCACCACCAGGGTTGTGCAGTCCAGGACCTATGCAAGTGTGCGGGGAGGGGAAATTTGCACACACACACACCCCCCCCCAACAGATGTTACCTGGAAAAGGATCAACAGCCTAGAGCTCTATTACAGCTTTCCCATGAAGCCTCATCTACAGAACAGAAATACCCTTCCGCCCCCTCCCCAAACAAGGGCAAGACTTGGAACAGCTACAGTCATTAGTGGGGGAAGAGAGGGAAGAATGCTTACTAGCCATATTGTGCAGCTGGTCCCAGTCACCTGCAGGTACTCCCAGGACACACCCCACCACCATCTGTAACGATCGGGGAGGATTTCTGTCAAGCGGATCCTCCAAGTTTCCTTCTGCCTTACACCTCCTGTGGGCTTTACTGCTACAAGGGTGATCCAGTCCTCTATTTTTTTTTTTTTTTTTGCCTCCTGTGGAGGTCACTACTGTGCAGAGAGCTATGGAGTTTACCTGCAGTGGCATTACTCAGAAGCACCTTGCTACCAGCCTAGATATAACCAGATCTGCAGTTAGTAAATTTCACTGTTCCCTAAAGTACTGGAATTCTGCAGACATGGAGGTCACAGTATCTATTGTTAGAGAACAACATGAAAGGCTTTCAGCACCACCACTGAACTTTGTTGAATTACTTAAGTTTATGTGCAGTACAAACCTGAAATCCTCCAAGTATTGATGGTGAGATTCCAACGCTCAAAAGACTACTAAATAACTAGCAACAGCATTTAGTGAGCCTCTGTCATATCTGGCAGTAATTAATGTTTTGATGTTTTATTATAATAGGGGTATAGACTTTTTTTTAATGGGGACTAGAGTTAAAGGAAATAAAAGCTGTTAAATACTGCTTTCCATGAGAAGTTGCATACCTCCACTAAATATAGCCACTTTTTAAATAAAGTGATATAAACATGCTTCTGTTCCAAACCCAGCATTTTCTAATTTATTAATTAAATCCTTACATTTTTTGACTGGGCAACTCCCTCCTCCATATACACACACAAACTTGTCTACATCCATGATATATAATAGAAAAAAAAGTCTGCCTTGGCTCCAATCATTTCAAAAGAGACCATTTTAAACTCAATATTATTGCCCAGTTAAATCAGCATTACTGACTTCAGAGTGGTACTGCACTTCAACAAGAATTAGCTTTAACAAAAGTTGCGGTGATGCAAAAGAATTCAAACCATTTTGAGAACAATTAAAACAGGAGAAAGGTTTCCCCATCCTCTTTCCCTCTTGCTAGCGTTAACGGTCTCAGGCAATGATCCAATGAAATTCAAAGCAGTGCTCGGCTACACGTCTGCTTCCTTGTGCATGTGACTTATTCTTGGTCAGCAGATTATGCTTGTGACCCCCTTTCATTTCTATTTCAGCAGGACTGCCGAGATTTAACAGCTAGTATCTTGATGAAGTAGTTTTGTACATACTGTAGTAGTGTTAAATGCAGCAGAACATTTCTAGACCAAAAACCAGTAAGTCAGGGGACTTTTTAATTAAAAAAAGTTATAAATTAAGCAGCAGTTAGCTCTTCCTATACATAGCTACACCTGATTGGCACTATAATCTATATGCAAATAAAGTGCTGAGGGCAAATTTGTATCCACCCGTGAAACAGAAGCTACTATTTAGATTTCTATATATAAAAGCAGCACCCTACACCACAGGAGTAAATGAAGGAGCTGTACTACAAACCCAGAGGTTGATGTAATAACCATTAAGAGTGTGTGAAAATATTGCTTTAAAAGTTACTGAGTTAAAGAGTAATCATCCAGCATGGGTTAAGGAGGTCATTTTGCACTTCTAAAGGAAGAACATTAAAAGAGCTGAAGGAAAATGAGCTCAGTAAAAGAGACACTATTCCATTACTAAGAATGAAGAAGTTCAACCCAAATCTAGGCTGAATTTAATGTATTTAGTTTTTTTAATTATCTGATGCAAGATGCTACTTTTTTTTAGTTTGATAGTTGGAGGAAGCTGATTAAAGTGCAAACAAATAAAAAAAAACCCACCCCAAACAAAAAAAAGTATCTCGATTTGCTCACAGTCAAATGCAGCTTAAACAGTGTTACCATTTTGAGGCAGCGCCTTGATTTTTTTGCTTTATGAATCCACTCCTTCTTTTCTGCAGGCAGGTGGCACCAATGTGCAGCCATAGCAGCTGTTTGATCAACTATAAGTGAGTGGGCTTTATACACAGAAAATATAGGTTTATATTTTATACATACACAGAACTGGCCTGAAATCTGCAGTGAACTCTGCACAGGCAGACCCCTGTACCTACACACAGCTCATTTCAGGACTAGGTCATAATTTAATGCACCCATGAATTTTAGTGCACAGCATTCAGAAAATCCAGTAATATTCTAATCACCATGCAGCAGCCATCTTCCACAAAACTGTGCCACATGATACATTATTGTAGGACATCTGCTTACAGTTTTGCTATTTGTTAGAGCCCTAATTTTGGATTTCCTAATTTTTGGACATGTCTCAGCCATAGTCACATTTATGTATTGTTCATACACCAACAAGGCACCTATTCACTTAAAAGTCATAAGCTGTAAACAGATACATTTCCTTATCCATGTCACTAAAACTTAGATTATCTGAAGTTAAATATTTTTAAAACCCCAGACTTGGTTATTATTTTGGATCAATTTTTTCCTCAAACTGAGGAAATTAATGATGTCAGTTTCAGTTTTGTTGATGGCCAGTTTCACTTTCAGGTTTTTAGTGGTGCAGCGTCTGGGGTGTTTTTAAATGCAGACTGAGTTTAACTTTTCAAAAAGACATGGTCAACCCTAGCTACTAACAACCCACTAACATTTTTTAAAGGCTGTAAAACCCATCTATACTAGTGCTGAAAAGTGTGAAGGCAGGTCTACATAGGGCAGGGGTGGCCAACCTGTGGCTCCAGAGCTGCATGTGACTCTTCAGAAGTTAATATGTGGCTCATTGCATAGGCACCAACTCCGGGGCTGGAGCTACAGATGCCAACTTTCTAGTGTGCTGGGGGCGGGGGGTGTTGGGGGGGGTGCTCACTACTCAACCCCTGACTCTGCCACAGGCCCTGCCCCTACT
The DNA here is from genome assembly GCF_002925995.2 of Terrapene triunguis. Classification (NCBI taxonomy): domain Eukaryota; kingdom Metazoa; phylum Chordata; order Testudines; family Emydidae; genus Terrapene; species Terrapene triunguis. Next base: position 538,867 of record NW_020664540.1, on the reverse strand, counting down.
TCCCCCCTTCCCCCAAGGCCCCCGTTCCTTCCTGCCCCCTTCCCTGAGCCTGCCATGCGCTCACTCCTCCCCCTCCCCCCAGAGCCTCCTGCATGCGACAGGAAGCATGGGAAAGGAGGGGGAGGTGCTGATCAGCGGGGCTGCTGATGTATTACTGAGGCTCTTTGGCAATGTACATAGGTAAATTCTGTCTCCTTCTCAGGCGCAAGTTGGCCACCCCTGACATAGGGAAATAGCCCTGAGTAGCTTCTCTGTATGTCCTCCATGTAGACATTTATTCCACACACAGTGTGTCTTTTTGTGGTTTAGATTAATCCATGTACACATGAGGAGCCAATGCAGAATATCTTCTGCCTTTAAAAAAAAAAAAAAAAAAAAAATCACACCCTAGCTTATTTTGCAGTAGTCTCCTTGTGTAGAAAAGCCCCAAGTTAACACTATTTACACTTTCTCAGGCCTTGTCTTCATGCACACCAAGTGTGTTCTTTACTAAGATTTTAACTTAACTTTTAGTCATGACAAGGCAATTGTAGTTGTCACATGAGTCAGCAGGTTGAGTTTATACTTTCCCATAACAGGTCAAGTTATTCCCTATGGGGGGAGTATAAACACAATCTGTTAAGTCCTGTGACAGCTACAATTGCTTCATCTTCATTACATAAAAATGTATTAACTCAAATTAAAATCCTACTGAAGGCAAGCCTTTGTCCAGGCAACCAGAATTTCAAACCAAAAGGAACCGGGTTGGGAGGTTTTGTTTGTTTGATGTTTAAAGAGAACGGAAGCACTGGATTTAAAAAAAAACAAAAAAAACTGTAGAGTGGAAATGTTTGCTGGGCTTTATAAAAGCTTGTTTTTACAAAAACCCTGAATGCTGTTTAAAGTTTAAGAGTAACACAGTCCATTTAAATTCCTTTTAGTTTTTTGTTTGTTTGTTTGTTTTTATTAAAGAAAGGACTCGTGAGCAACTGTTTACTGAAACAACCATGTGCTTCATTGTACAGTCAACCACACTTATGTACAAACTTACAACACACATTTCAGTATGCAACTACCCACATGCTTCTGCCTTGCCTCTCACCATGGGGCAGAACTCCACTAACTGCACTGAAGGCTCCCCTCTACCTATACCCCTGCCACTTTCAATGCAAAGCAAACCATACCCAACAGTCACACCATAATTACACCTCTACCCCGATATAACACGAATTCGGATATAACGCGATAAAGCAGCGCTCTGGGGGGGCGGGGCTGCGCACTCCGGCGGATCAAAGCAAGTTCAATATAACGCGGTTTCACCTATAACACAGTAAGATTTTTTGGCTCCTGAGGACAGCGTTATATCGGGGTAGAGGTGTATTACTGTAATTTAGAAGAACTGTTCAGGAAATCAAGTCAGAATTCATTTTTAATCAGAAGTATTTTAAAAGCCAGTTGATAAATTAATAAACGTGAACTCCAAATAATCTAAGAGTTGCTTCTATTCCCTTTCTTCAAGAAGAGGGACCCCACACAACAAGTGTTCTCCCTCCCATTTCCGTGCCATTAAAAAACAACAACAACAGAGTTAGGATCCAATCCTGCAGGCAATCTAGTCATACAAGTGAGTAAGGAAGATATGACAACAAGCATGGGTCTTGCAATTTCTTCATCAGTTATCACTCACATAAGAACACAGCCCAATGGGGCAGGTAAAGATACCTGTGCCACCAGGCCAGTTTAACTGTTGGTAAGACTTATCAATAAGGAAGTAAAGACAAGAAACCTTCTTCCTGTCCTTCCCCAGCACACCCTATCAATTCTGCTTTCCCACCCCCCCAAATAATCTGACAGCCTCCAAACTGGACATGTCCCTGTGTTCATAAAGTCTTGGCTCCTTTATGTAGTAAATCCTCTGGTCGCCTCTCTCCCCTTCCTACCCACTAACGAAAGGGCCTCTTCTGTCATTCTTCTCCCCTTCTGCTCTTCTCCAGGTGGGCCATTCTACTGTCCTTCCCTGCAGGGAAGGAATCAGAGGGGCCCAAATGCAAGCCTGTCTCCAGCTCTCTCCCCCCTTCCTGTTAAAGGAGCAGCTACTTCCTTCTCCTTCCCTCTCCTCCGGGGAGGGTTTCTGGCTCAGCTCTTGCCAGAGAAAAATTTCTATTCACCCTGGGACAGCAGAGAAGCATCCTACATCCCACAGCCTTGATGAGGAAGCGCAAAACCTAGTTATCAACAGGAATGTGTCCACAATTTATTTGAAAACTTCAGCTAAGTTGGTTTCGCCTTTACAGTCCCACGCAAGTAGTTGCAACCCAAGTATCGCAGCATCGTGCTAGTGTGTGCAAACGAACTACAGCGTTACTACATCTTGAAATGGAACCCGCTGGCCTGTTTCAGTTGCCCAGTGTAAGAAACAGCATAAAAAGTTTCCGTAGTCTGAAGTGTTTACAAAGCAATCAATTTGTTTTGCTTTTTGGGAAGAGGTGGTGCTAAAATACACTTGTTAGCATGCCTGCCTCCCTTTAAGACAGCTTGTGTTGATTTGTGGAACTCTAAGTAAGTCTCTGGAAAATGCCAGCGTTGTTATAAAATGCAGATACTTGCTTGGCAAAGATAACTAGAAAGAAATGTTCAGTGTTTCAAAATCCTTACTGATGGGTGGTCAGATCCAAATAGCAAGGAATTGGAGTCCAATTTAGATGGAAAATAAAGTTTCCTGAGCTCGCTTTAAACTTCAGACAAATCAGGGCGAGCTATTCCTTCTGAGCCTTCCAATAGCAGCAATCCTGCTTTATAGAACATGACACTGATGGTACTACTGTAGCTTCACCAAACAATAGCAATGAAGTGTGCTAGTACAGAACATTCTGTGGTATCTCAGTTTAACAAAATTTGTCCCCAAAAGTCCAAGGGCAAAGTACATGATAAACCGATATTCACAGCATAGCACTAGTACAGTAAAAACAAAATCATTCTGCGCAGAATAAAACTATAAAAGCTGAGCAACAGCCTAATTTTCAGGATAGGTATCGATGTCCCACAATAATAATTAAAAAACCAAACGGTAAATGGGGTTGAGATTTTGGCTCTTTTGAGGATAGCAGGTGGGCAAATTACAGTACTAAGGCCTAACATACTAAATTAGAGGAAGCACCAGCACAGGAGATGCTTACACAAGATCCTGTCCAGCAACCTGACATCTTCCAGGCTCCACTGTAATCAATGCGGCTTCTGACAGGCACACGGGTTCACCCAAACAAACCTAACTAGGACTGTTGGAAACATCTAACTAAGGTACTCCAATGCCCCCAGCACCATAGGACCTGAGCACCTCACAACTTTTGATGCATTTACCCTCACAACACTTCTGTGAGGAAGTACAATTACTGAGGCCCTGTGTAAATCATCATTGCGTGGACTGCAAGGAAACCAGGAAGTTAGCCCAATACTGTGATTTTTCCAAAAGCTAGAAGACAGACGTGGCTGCTCATGGGGGTTAACAGGACGGTCCCATCCTAGGAGTGGGGCAGAGAGGTGCCAGGACAGTCTTATCCCCTGGAGTAAGGCTGCATGTCTCACCGTATAGTGCCAGCTGGTTCAGCCCAGTCTGCCCAGGGCAGGGATTGTGGACCGGCTCACTTCCTGATTGGCCAGTGTGTGTGTGTGGCGGGGGGGATGGGGGGTGAGAACGGGACTGTGAACATGGCGATTTGGAGCCCTGGCCCACCCCACAGTGCCCCCCACTACCCCAGGGGAGACATTGCAGGAGGTGAGACCGCGATCCATCCCCTCGCCATGGCCAGCACCATGGCCGCTTGGAATTAGGGCTACCAACTCTTTAATGGCAGAAAATCTAACACCCTTGCCCCACCCCCTGCCCCACCCCAGCTCACTCCATTCCCCTCCCTCACTCTCCCCCACCCTCGTTCACTAGCTCATTTTCACCAGGCTGGGGCAGGGGGTTGGGTGCAGGAGGGGGTGAGAGCTCTGGCTGGGGGTGCAGGTTCTGGGGTGCCAATGGGGGTGAGGAGTTTGGGCTGCAGGAGGAGCATCCAAGCTGGGGAAGGGGGTTGGTGCAGGAGGGAGCTCCAGGCAGAGGGCACAGGCTCTTGGGTGGGGCCAGAAATGTGGGGTTCAGGGCTGGGGCAGGGGGTTGAGGTATGGGAGGGGGTTCGGGCTCCGGGAGGGAGTTTGGGTGTAGGGTATGGGCTTCGGAAGGGGGCTCAGGGCTGGGGCAGGGAGTTGGGGCGCAGGAGCAGGTGAGGGGTGTGGGCTCCCGGAAGCAGCCGGCATGTCCTGCCAGCTCCTAGGCAGAGGGGCCAGGGGACTCTGCACACTGCCCCCACCCTGAGTAGTGGCTCTGCAGCTTCCAATGGCCGGGAACTGCAGCCAATGGGAGCTGGGGAGCTGCCGCTCGGGGCGGGGGCAGCACGCAGAGTCCCTGTGGCCACTGCTATGCCTAAGAGCCGGCGTAACATGCTGTCCGCTTCCGGGAGCCGCATGCAGCCAGGTAGGGAGCCTGCCAGTGCCACCAACCAGACTTAACAGCCCAGTCAGCTGTGATGGCCAGAGCCGCCAGGGTCCCTTTTCGACCGGGTGTTCTGGTCAAAAACCAGACACCTGGCAACCATGCTCGGAACATGAGTGAGTATGAGAAGGGGGATGGATCCCGGTATCAGTTCTGCACCAGTTGGAGCTGTTGTCTCTCCTCTGGAGCTTCAGGGTGTGCTGGGGCTCTTAATCAGCCCATGGTCAGCTCTGCTCCCCCACCCCCACCTCCCACCAGCTGGGCAGGAAGCAGCAGCCAAGCACGGAGCAAGCCAAGCCCTGATCCTTGCCCCAGGCTGCACGGGCTGGCACCATGTGGGGAGAGCTCCCCCACCCCTCTCTCCAAAATTGGACCATCCCACCACCTCCCCACCCCATTCAGGATGGGAGTGGTCCCCATTAACTCCGCCAAGAGCAGCTGCAGTGTGTGCTTCCCCACGCACACACTTTTGGAAAAAAACCAAGTCGGTGGGGGAGGGGGGCGGCAGGGGATTAAGTGGCTGTGCATATCCCATGAAATTCAAACATTAAAAAAAAAGAACCCATGATTTTCTCAGGACCTTAACTATTATTCCTGTTTTACAAAGGGGGAACTGAGGCACACAGACTACACGACTTGCCCAAGCCTACACAGGACATCTGTGGCAGAGCTGGGAATTGAACCTTGCTCTGAGTCCTAGGCTACTGCCCCAGCCACTGGCCAGCCCTTCTGTCTCATCATTCCACTCTCAGCTCTGAGGGACCAGACAAGATATTCTGTGAAATTTTTAAAAACTTGCCTATTATTTAATGAAATTTAAGAATAAAAGGGGGGGGGGGAATAATTGATCTGTTTTTCAAAAGCTCTTTAGAAGAGAGTACTGTGTTAATTCAAACATGGGGCAGTATTTCGTTTGCCCTTGAAATGCAGGCAGCTCCTAGGAGCTATTTGGTTTGACAAGTTTTCCTTCAGATTTCAGAATAAAAAAAAAAAACAAAACCATGTTCTCCCAACTTCATGGCAGTTTGGTATTTTTAGCAGAGACTATATGTAAAAAATATAAACAACCATGAAGGATCCCACAACAGTGCTAATCTGAGTTTTGCTAACACTTCACCCAAAAAACCCTAGCACTACACAGGCACAAATCAGTCAAGACAGATGCTAGCTCTGGAAAGTTCTACATTTATCAGTGGCTCTCTACCTATTTACCATGTGGGCTGCATATGCAGCTCTGTGTGTGTTATGTGGGCCGCATCCACAGAATATATATACGCACACCTCTACCCCAATATAACGCGACCCAATACAACACAAATTCAGATATAACACGGTAAAGCAGTGCTCTGGGGGTGGAGGGTGCTGCGTGCTCTGGTGGATCAAAGAAAGTTCGATATAACGTGGTTTCACCTATAACACAGTAAGATTTTTTGGCTCCCGAGGACAGCGTTATATCGAGGTAGAGGTGTATATACACACACACTATCTGTGGCCCTGAGGATGGCACATGGGCCACAGCTGTGTGCTGATTGGGCCACAAGTGGCCCGCAGGCGGAGAACCACTGATTTATATCTTAATGCTATATATCCAGCTAGAATAAACTAAAAACTTAATTCTTCATTGCCTGGCACCTTGTGTAGACAATTACAACAATGCAGAATGAGAGCAAGATACAGTAAAAGCTGTGTTATCCGGCACTTTACCAACAAGCATTTCGGATATCTCCCAATACAAATCTCCAATCTAGTAACCAGGACTAGTATACTGCCCAGGAGGTTATGCAATTGCACATTCTGCACTCTACTTTTATGCAAAAGAGGCAGAAGACAAGTAAGCAAGCTGATAACAGGGATTTATTCAGAGAAGCAGCTTCCAGGGTATGTTTTAGGGTCATTACAGATTCAGACCAATCTCCTACACCTTCTACCTCTACAATGATAATTGATGTTGATAATGATGACCCTGAGGCACTGCAAGATCCGGAAGTGCCTTCTGAATCATCGAAGGGAGATTAAATTATGTTCAGTATAGTTTTAGTGATCTGGGTGTACGTACGCCATGTGCTGCTTGCCCATAGTGATATGTACTGTCATAAGATAACCTACTGTATAGAAAACTTTACCTGTATACACCCAAGTGCTTCAAGAAACCAACCACTCTGCAGTGCAGTACTACTACTGGCTTGGTGAGTACCTGTATACTATTTTATACTTTACTCATTTTATTGTATTCTAATTCTTTGAAAAATGGTATTCCATTGGTAAGTATAACTCTTAGTTGGCTGGAATTTTTGACTAATGGCACCCCCCATTCCCCCAACATGCCAGATAACAAAGCTTTTACCATACTAACTAGTCTCATTTACACCTACTGTGAAATGAGGTTGTGAATGACTACACAAGGTGCAAGCCAACAGAGTATCCTCAGCGGCAGCAGCAAATGGGCTCCTCAGCCAGACTAAAGCAAAAATCCTGCAAGCATGTTGGCTTTTGCCGAGCTGCCTTCACTTTGGGATTATGAACGTTCCATCTGTGGTGCCAACCCTCTGCATACCACAGCATATTATAAAGGAATCAATTAAGGCAAAAGCAAGGAGGTAAACACGAACCAGAGACCCATGATGTATGGCATGCTCCTCTGATCAGAATGTAGCTCCCTCTCTGCCTCGATCGGGGTAGGCAACCTATGGCACGTGTGCCAAAGGCGGCACGCGAGCTGATTTTCAGTGGCACTCACACTGCCCGGGTCCTGGCCACCGGTCCTGGGGGCTCTGCATTTTAATTTAATTTTAAATGAAGCTCCTTAAAACATTTTAAAAACCTTATTTACTTTACATACAATAGTTTAGTTATATAATATAGACTTACAGAAAGAGACCTTCTAAAAACGTTAAAATGTATCACTGGCACACGAAACCTTCAATTAGAGTGAATAAATGAAGACTTGGCACACCACTTCTGAAAGGTTGCCGACCCCTGGCCTAGATGCTTCAGGCAGAGAAGAGCAAGCCAGGTAGGGCTCGTATTCACTGAAAGTTGCACTGGTTTAGCTACGGATGTGAATTTAAACCAGTTTAGTTCAATAGTGCAAACCCCTGCAAGGACAGTCATGCACCATTTAAGTTTAAAGGGATGCAAGGATGCACATAGACAAGTACTAAGCAGCACTGATGGTCTACACTGCAATAAAAGACCTGCTGCATGGCTGGGGCTGGCCCAACTCAGCCGACTCTGGCTTGCAGGACTCGGGCTGCGGGGCTAAAAAACTGCAGTGTAGACATTCGGGCACGAGGGGAGTGGGTCTCAGACCTCAGGCTCCAGTCCAAGCATCTACATTGCAAATTTCCCGCAAGCCTGAGTCAATTGACCTATGCTCTGAGACTCAGTGCCATGGGTTGTTTTTTTTTTTAATTGTAGGCATAACCTGAGAGACAAATTAGCATTGCGTATCTGGAGCGACATCCCCAAAGTGCAGAGGGAGGGGGTAGACAGGCAGCTGGAGCTGGAGAAAAGAGGGAATGGCTGGTCAAAGGCAGGGTGCGGGACAAAAAAAGGGAAGTCAGGAGGAGTGAGAGCGACCAGGAGAGAAGGGGGATTAGAATGAGGATATGGCAAGGCAGAGAGGGACACAGGAGGACAGAGAGACATGAAGAGGGAGAGCAAAGGTTGGCCAAATAAGGGGCCGCCAGCAAGGAGGACAATCTGTGTACTTAGATAGCCAAAGATTCTTAGTCCCTCATGGGAGGAGCAGAGTGGCTTGCACATAAGAAACTGACTTCTTATGAGAGACCACGTTGGAGCTTAGTTTGGTTCTACCACGAGGGAGGGAAAGGTGGCTATGCTAGCTCGCGGGGTTTTAAATTTGCATGGCATTTGCCCACACTGTAGCTGGTGTGCACGCTCACACTCATCTCACAAGTTTGCTATATAGCCATAAAATTTACTATTTCCCTATGTTCAAGCCATAATCTTTCTAGTCTGGGGACCGAAATCCTGTTAAGAACTTAAATGCCTCTTTCCTGAGGCTGCAATTCTTAACTTTTCTTCAATTAAATACAACTAAAAGGGGTTTTAATTTAGGGTAAAAAGAATGTGTCTGCATTTTCTACAGCACCAGCCATGCTGTCAGTGCTAAACAAAGTGATTAATACTACAGTACCTAGTACAAGGGGAGCCTATCCATCGTTGGGCTCCTAGGTACGCCCACAATACAAACAAATGCAATACCCAGTGCACCAGCAGATCTCATTTGGAACCCTCCCCTGCAGGACTCCCAAATAGAAGAGAGTTGCTATAAATCCAGCTGTGTGCATGTTTGGAGGGGTTGGGGAGGGGTCAGAAGATTATTTTTGGAGTCACTCTTTCACATGGGCAAACCCTTAACTAATATCTGCTAGTACATGGCTACACTTGCTTAAGTGTCCTGGCTTCCATGGCTGTGGCATTACACCCCGCTAAATGTATTCCACCTTCAGAACAGCAGTCCAACCCCTCAGACAGAGACCAACACCTACAAGATCTTCACCAACCATTCTCAAAACTACGCTATCCGCACAAGGAAATAAGGAAACAAATCAACAGAGCCAGACGTGTACCCAGAAGCCTCCTGTTACAAGACAAGCCCAAGAAGGAAACCAACAGAACTCCACTGGCCATCACCTACAGTCCTCAGCTTAAACCTCTCCAACACATCATCAGTGATCTACAACCCATCCTGGACAATGATCCCTCTCTTTCACAGACCTTGGGAGGCAGGCCAGTCCTCACCCACAGACAACCCACCAACCTTAAGCATATTCTCACCAGCAACCACGCACCGCACCATAACAACTCTAACTCAGGAACCAATCCATGCAACAAACCTCGATGCCAACTCTGCCCACATATCTACCCCAGCAACACCATCACAGGACCTAACCAGATCAGCTACAACATCACCGGTTCATTCACCTGCACGTCCACCAATGCTATATATGCCATCATGTGCCAGCAATGCCCCTTTGCTATGTACATTGGCCAAACTGGACAGTCACTATGTAAAAGGATAAATGGACACAAGTCAGATATCAGGAATGGCAATATACAAAAACCTGTAGGAGAACACTTCAACCTCCCTGGCCACACAATAGCAGATGTAAAGGTAGCCATCTTACAGCAAAAAAAAACTTCAGGACCAGACTCCAAAGAGAAACTGCTGAGCTTCAGTTCATTTGCAAATTTGACACCATCAGATCAGGATTAAACAAAGACTGTGAATGGCTAGCCAACTACAAAAGCAGTTTCTCCTCCCTTGGTGTTCACACCTCAACTGCTAGCAGAGGACCTCACCCTCCCTGATTGAGCTAACCTCGTTATCTCCAGACTGATTCTTGCCTGCATATTTCTACCTACCTCTGGAAATTTCCATTACATGCGTCTGACGAAGTGGGTATTCACCCATGAAAGCTCATGCTCCAATACATCTGTTAGTCTATAAGGTGCCACAGGACTCTCTGTTGCTTTTTACATCTTCAACTGACAGACTACTGCAGATGCGGAGTCAGATTTTTTTCCTTTTATTTGTATGCTACCAATGTTTAATCTTGATCAATCCCTTTAAGTAACCCACTGTAGTATATATACTTTGTGTCAAGAGTAAGTGACCACACAGGTCGTTCTGATTCCTGGATAATGGAAGCAGCACTTGGCTGTAATTCCACCCAGGATTTCATGGGTATTGCTACTTGTCTGAATTGGAGTATCCAGTTAGAGGATAAGACAGATGAACTAGGTCTACATCAGAAAATTTGCTGGTACTGCAATACTGGTTAGCGGTGTGATTTTCTGTGACATTTCTATATGAGCAAAAGCCCTACTGTCAATGTGGTTATACCATCATATCTTATTTCACATGTGGAACTGGTAAAAGCTACATCTACACCAGGAGGGTTTGCTGGTATACGTATTCTGGCAAAAAATTTCAAGTGTAAACTAGGCTTTTATCTCCGCATCTAGATGGCTTCTAATTGAATACATCAGAATGGGCCCCCACCTTGTTATTGTTTGGAGAACATTAGGAATTTCCCTTTGTCCTTTTTGTTCTAGTGATTACAAGTCCATTCATGGAGTCCTGTGACCTTCTCATCCATTTCAGAGCCCTAATTATTTATGTGGGTGGAGTGCTAAAAACTTGTGATGGAGTCCCAGCAGTGCCCTGCCCTGAAAGGAACAGTTTAGAACCAGAAGGGAATTCAGTTACCACATCAATTCAATCCTTGGCCTTTGTGCAAAGACTGACAAGTGCCGGCTGGATTGACTTTGTGTTGTGGACACCTGTCCTCTCTAGGAACTGCATGGAAGACACCAATGTGCTTCATAAAGACCAAAACAATATTTATTTCTGGTCACTAATGATCTTGATTATTTTGAACTGGTGACCAAGAGTTCTCAAGTCATCGAGCCCCCATGAATCTTCCTTATCCATCTAATTTTACCTTCGAACAGAACCAAAGAGCAGGGGAAAATTTATTTCTTCTGAATAGGGAAGATACGTTGCTTGGAATGGAAACTCCCAACATCTTGTTAATGATTTATGAAAATCTATACTTAGTGTTTTGCTGTTCTAGCAGAGTTGTAAAAAATGTGTTTATTTTTTCTTTTTGCCAGACTTAAAAAGAAACAAAAACCCCCTGAGAGGCTACAATTCCCATTACAATGCATATGTGTCTGTAGCCATTCTTTAGAAAAGACTGTATTGTCTGAGTGCTGGAGTGAGTTGGTGAAGGCAGGACATAAGTCTCATGAGAGAGATTCTGGGGATACTCTCACTTTGGAGAACTCTTGAAAAGACCTACTATTTAGGGGATACGACTGTGTTCAGGGGGTAGGGCAAAGATTTGGACATAGGAAAGCTGTGCTCTTTTCTTGGATCTGCCTGGCTAGGTCATCTTTGGCAAGACACTTCACCTCTGTACCTCAGTTTCCTCAATCTGTAGAGAAGGAGTGCTATATAAGAGCTAGGTACTACTCATACTATAATCTTATGCATTTCATCAGCAAGATGCATTAAAGGATGTATGTGAGCCAGGGATAAAAGTACCATACACTGGAATAGCTATGAAATCAAACCCCAAGTGAAAAGAATGCAAATAGACAAGTACATTACTGGCCTCCTGATGCAGGGTGGGGAGGGGAGGAGAAAAGAAAAAAAAACAATATTTTATATTATATATAGTGCATTCTTATCGAGGGAGATCAAAAAGGCAACAGTAACAAAAATTGGTCCAGCTAACGTATCAGAAGAAGCAGTTTCTCAAGACTAAGAGTATGTCTACCCCAGGAGACTATACCAGGATAGCTATGTTGCCGTAGCTATGCCAGCATAACCCCATAGCATGCAGCCTCCATCAACCGAATGGGTTTTTCCCGTTAGTATGGGAACGCCACCTCCCCAAGCAATGGTAGAGACATAACCCCCAGTGTAGATGCAGCTAAGTCAGCATGGCTACACTGGTCACCACACCCCTAACAGACCTGGTGCTTGAATAAACTGCAAACGCTACAACAGCACAGCGTAGGGAGGGGTTCTTCCGCTGGCGTAGGAAATCCACCTTCCCGAAAGGCAGTAGGTTGCTGGAAGAATTCTTCTGTCAACCCTGCTAACACTATCTACAGGGGGACTTAGGTCAGCTTAACTATGTCGCTCAAATGTGTAGATTTTTCACATCCCTGAACAACATAGCTGGGTCAATCTAATTTTCTAGTGTAAACCAGCCAGTAGCTAGGTCAACCTGACCTCACAGAGGAGATGCTATTCTCAAATTGGCCCTAAGTAGCATACAGGAGTGGCTTAAATAGTTGCTATAGACCTCGTCTACATGGGGAAGTTTTACCAGACATACCAGTATAAGCCCTGGCATGGGCACTTCGGTACTGTGCCTTCTTCCCCCTCTGCCCCCCCCCCCCAATTTAAATCTAAACCCCATCTCAAATGATATAAGCTAAATAGAAAAACAAAAAAACAAAAAACATTCTTACACCGGGTTAAAACTTAAAATTTAGGTTGACATAGCTATAGCTCTCAGGGGGTGTGAAAAATCCACATTCCTAAGAGCCATTGCTATGCCAACCTATCCCTGCTGTAGATGCAAGGTCCATGGAAGAAAGCTTCCATCGACCTAGGTGTTCCTACAATGACAGGAAACCCTCCACCCTACGGTATTATGCCAGCATAGCTATGGCACTGTAGCTATGTAGCTATAGTCTCTGCAGCGTATGGATGGCTTTATTCCAGCCTAAGAGGCTCACACACGGTGCCTTATACCAGTGTAACTACAGCTGTTTAAAATTTACTCCTTAGCTTATACCAAAAAAGTTTTCCCATGTAGACAAGGCCTAAGTCAGAGGCCTTTTATATCCTGCAATTCTGTGGCCACAAAGCTATGCTACAGAATTTAAAACCTTAAAATTAAAAAAGCCAAACACACCATTTGTTTCTAGCCTTCATGGTTGTGACTAAAGGATGAAAAAACGTGAGTGCAAGCAGTAGCAAAGATGCTGGATTGGGGCTATTTTGCATCAAGCCATGTGAACTGCCTCATTCATTTTAATGAGGCAGTATCTTTGGTTTCAGAGCTGACAATTTACAGCATACTGAAAATGTGGGGGTGAAGTAAAACAAACTGCATTTACTATTGAAGGGAACAAAAGAGGAGCTGTAGTACTGATGTACATATGAATGTGAACATCATGTCTTTAAAACAAAAAAGATTTAAAAAGAAAAAGTTGCTGAAGCTGCTACAGGACACTCCAGTTGCTAGAGAACCCAGGGACCTTGCTGCAGAAATTTGATCCAGCCTGCTACAGAGTTGACAGAGCCTTTGCTACATCTGGTGCACTATATAGTAGCTATCACAGGTTTTGAACTGGTATAACGGTTTTGAGAAGGGATCTGGATTTCTTTAACTGAATAGTTACATTGGTACAACCCCCAGTGTGGTACAACTTGTGTTTAGACAAGGCCTTTCTACACTGGCAAGTTTGCACAGTAAAGCAGCTTTGTGTGTATATCTCAGGAGTTAAACACTGCCAAGCCACTTAGTACGCAGAAACTGCGCAGTTGCAGCGCTGTAAAAAAAAAAAAAACACGATGAGAGGCGTACAGCTTTCTGCACCAGGGTGAAGTGCCGCGGTGCCATTGTAGACACCCTGGTCGATTACAACGCTGTGATTGGCCTCCAGAAAGTGTCCCACAATGCCTGTTCTTGCCTCTCTGCTCATCGGTTTGAACTCTACTGCCCTGCCCTCAGTTGACCAACTGCTTCCCCATCCCTTAAATTCTTTGTGAATATTGAAAGTCTCCTTCCTGTTTGCTTGGTGATGCGTGCAGTGGTCTCAGCACATCTTTCCAGGTGGCCATGCCTGCTCCACGCACCAGGCGATCCCCCACTTGGAGCAATGGCGAGTTGCTGGACCTCATCAGCATTTGGGGAGAGGAGGCTGTCCAGTCCCAGCTGCGCTCCAGCCGTAGGAATTATGATACCTACGGACAGATTTCACAATGCATGACAGAAAGGGGCCATGACCGGGACACACTTCAGTGCAGGGTCAAAGTGAAGGAGCTGCGGAACGCCTACCACAAGGCACAGGAGGCAAACCGCCGCTCTGGTACTGTGCCCACGAGCTGCCGGTTCTACAAAGAGCTGGACGGGATACTCAGCGGCGACCCCACCTCCACTGCGAAGACCACTGTGGATACTTCGGTGGCTTGCGTGCCAGTCGAGAGTGGACCAAGCCAGGAGGAGGAAATCTTGGATGAGGATGTGGAGGGGGAGGGGGACCCAGAGGACAACTCAGAGGTCAGAGATGCATGCAGCCTGGAGCTCTTTTCTACCCCGGAGGAGGTTAGCCAGTCACAGCTATGGGAGCTTGGCAAAGCGCAAACAGAAGAGGAGGCCCCTGGTCAGTGGCTTTGATTTTGGGAATCGCTGAAGCGAGTTGTTGGGGGCAGGTGGGTTGCAGAAAGCAGGCTTGTGTCTGTATGATGCATGTACCACCACATGCCTAGTCTGAGCAGCGGAACAGGGTGTTGATTGACTCCCTCACTTCACGGGAATCTGCCTCAGAGATCTCCAGAAAACTCTCATGGAGATACTGGGCAATCCGCTGCCACAGATTCTTTGGCAGAGCTGCTTTGTTTCTTGCCCCCTTAAGGGTAACTTTCCCACGCCACTCTGCCATTACTGGGAGGTGGGGGGACCATTGCTACACACAGGCGAGCTGCGCAAGGACCAAGGCGGAAGCCGCAGTCTTGGAGAAGACCCTCCCTTGATTCCCTGCTCACCCTCAGCAGCAAGATATCTTCCATAATGAACACAGCCTGTGGAAAATGTGGGGACAGGAATGATTATGAGGCCCCCCTACAGTGCTGGCTCTCCCCAAGAGCCACACGCCCAGTGTACAGTACGGTCCTGGAACACTGGTGAGTAACCACAGGGGAAATCATTTTGGGGTCTTGTGGCTCATGTGTGCTTGCCTGGGGTTAGTCAGTTAGTGACAGGTATGTGAATAGTGGCTGTGTTTTAAATCAGTGGTCTGTGTTTTGCACACAATGCTGCTTCTGTAAAATGTTGCATTTTGGCTTCACAGATACGATCTTGGGAGTCCAGCCTCCCTCTTTGTTATCGCCGGCTGAACGGCTGCTCAGAATTAGAAAGCGGCCACGAAGAACTAAAGAGGACTTTCTGTGTGATGTCATGATGCAGTCTGCGGCCGAAAAACAAGAATTGAAGGCGTGGCGGGACAGCGAGAAGAGGGACCGAAAGGAGAACGCAGCGCGCCAGAATGAAGTCATGGAGCGGCTCTTAAACATTATGGAGCATCAAGTGGAAAGCTCCAGGCGCTACTAGCACTAGCTCTGCGCCCGCCCTCCCCTGAGCCGCTGTCGGAAACTCTTTCCCATACACCCACCGGACACCGCCAACACACTCTTATCGACTTCCTGGCTTCAGTCTGTACCCGCTGCATCCCACTTCTCCCCCTTCACAGTCCAGCCCTGCAGACTCCCATTACCCACTGCACTCAACACCTGTCCCTCTGCAGTTCAGCCCTGCTGAAGTACAGTACCCGCTGCACTGTACTCCAAAGGAGAAAGTTGGATATGATACCTGGGCATACACAAAATCTTTAACCGTCCTGAGGACCCCCCCCCCCTTCCTGGAACTCTCCCTTCTCCCATCCCCCTCAGTGATGATGTGTTTTTTTGGTTTGTCTCTCTCCTCTGGTTATTGTTTTTTTAATAAGCGAATTGTTTTGGTTTGAAAGCAATCTTTATTCCATTCATTGAAAGCAAACAGAGCCCTGCAAAGCAACAGGCAATTTTCTTACACCTTCATAGTGCATCGTCTGCACCAATCACAATCACCTCCTAGCATTACAAGCACTGCACTCCCGAGGATAGCAACTAATATTAGTGGCTTTCAGCTTCAAATTGCTGCCTCAAGGCATCCCTGATCCTTATGGCCCCGCACTGCGCCCCTCTAATAGCCTGGTCTCTGGCTGTTCAAATTCAGCCTCCAGGCGCTGAGCCTCAGCGGTCCAGACCTGAGTCAAGATTTCACCCTTCCCTTCGCAAACATTATGAAGCATACAGCACACAGCTATAAGCATAGGAATACTGTCATCAGCCAGGTCCAGCCTCCCATATAGGCAGCACCAGCGGGCCTTTAAATGGCCAAAAGCACACTCAACAGTCATTCTTCAACTTGCTGTTGAACCGCTCCTTGCTGCTGCCATACACAAGGCACCTTGACTTCATAAGCCACAGCATTAAGGGGTAGGCGGGGTCTCCCAGGATCACAATGGGCATTTCAACTTCCCCTACGGTGATCTTCTGGTACGGGAAGAAAGTCCCTGTTTGCAACTTCCTGAACAGGCCAGCATTCTGAAAGATGCATGCGCCATGCACCTTTCCAGACTAGCCTGCATTAATGTCCGTGAAACATCCACGATGATCCACAAGAGCCTGGAGAACCATACAGAAATACCACTTGTGATTAATGTACTCAGTGACTAGGTGGTCTGGTGCCAGAATTGGAATGTGGGCGCCATCTGTCGCCCCTTCGCAGTTAAGGAAGCCCATTTGTGTAAAGCCATCCACAATGTCACACACGTTGCCCAGAGTCACGATCTTTCAGAGCAGGATGCAATTAATGGCCCTGCACACTTCCATCAACACGAGTCTAACGGTCGACTTTCCCCACTCTGAACTGGTTAGCGACCAATCGGTAGCAGGCTGGAGTAGCCAGCTTCCACAGTGCAATCACCACTAGCTTCTCCAACGACAGGGCAGCTCTCATTCTCGAGTCCTTGCACCACAGGGCTGGGGAGAGCTCATCACACAGTGAATGTGGAATGAGGAATGTGGCTTTCCTCATCCGAAAGTTCTGCAGCCACTGCTAGTCATCCCAGACGTGCATGACGATGTGATCCCACCACTCAGTGCTTGTTTCCCCAAGTCCAAAAGCAGCATGCCACTGTGGTCAGCACCTCCATGAATGCCATAAGCAATCTTGTGTCGTAGCTACTATGCGCAGCGAGATTGTCGCATTCCTCTTGCCTTTGTAGTTTAAGGAATAACTCCACTGCCACTCGTGACGTTAGTCAGAGCGAGCAGCAATTGGTCAACAGTGCGGGATCCAATCCTGCAGACCAAAGAGGCAGAGCGTGCAGTACACAAACCGTTGAAAGATGGCACCAAATGCGGATGAAAGCACAGGGATTGCCGGGATGTGAAGCAATGCATCACAGGGCATTGGGACAGGACCCAGGATGCCCCGCGACCCCCTTCGCCTTCTCACAACTCTTAATGGCAGAAGAGGAAGAGATGCTCTGTGGGATAGCTGCCCAGAGTGCACCGCTCCGAATACCGCTGCAAGTGTGAACACTCTATTGAGCGGGCAGCTGACAGTGTGAACACACAACAGCGGTTTCCCTTCAGCGCTCTCTGAGCAGCGCTGTAACTGCCGGCGCTGTAACTCTGCCAGTGTCGACCTACTGTAAGTTTAACATCTGCTGGAAGGGGACCATCCCGAACAGTAGTACTATGAACATTAAGCTTTAGTTTCTGTGCTATCTTTTTTAACTTCCCCTTTCAAAAGTCAAATGAGGAAGTTGGCATACCTGGGCTGAGCCTAGAGACTGCTTCGGCATTCTACAGTAGAGTCACAGAAGGTATGCACACCACTCAGTTACCAAAAATAAGGCAATAGGCAAATACAGTAACTCCTCAATTAACGTCCTACTTATGTTCTTAAAAAATGCAACTTTAAGCGAATCCAATTTCCCCCATAAGAATTAATGTAAATGAGGGGTTAGGTTCCATGGAAAAAAAATTCGCCAGACAAAAAGACATTATATACATACATATATAGTAGAAGTTTTAAATAATTTTTAAAAAAATTATACTGTACTCACCAATGATGATTGTGAAACTTGGTGGAGGCAGGGGCGTAGCAGGGTCGGGGTGCGGGGGCTTGCCCACTCCCCAGCTGGAATGCCGAACAGGCAGAACAGGGCAAACCCCCGCGCCATGACCCCACTCCCCGGTCGGAGCACCAGGCAGGGGAAGCCAAACAATATAAGGGAACATTGCAGGACTTTAAAGAAGTATGTTCTCTAATAGGTCAGTGTCCTAATAACGAAACAACTTTAGCCAGGCCAATGTTAAGTGAAGAGTTACTGTAAGAAAAAATAATCTATATGGTTAAATGGGAAAGGCTGAGTGGCTATTCATGCCAAATAGATAGCCTTAAAAAGTTTAAATCTATCCCAGTACAACAGAAAAGCACTTTAGCTATGGCAGATAACATGTTAGATGGAAATCAAAGAGCAAATAGCTAAGTTATTTACACGTATCAGTAACAGGAAGCCTGTGATAAAGTCAGTGAGAACTCCCCAACTACCAAGGAATAAAGGGAACAGTTGAGGATAAGGACTTTGATTTAGATGAATCATTTTAAGTTCTCTGCAGAGTTCACAAGAGAGAAAGTTGGGGAGAGGCCTACTCTTTTCAGGCAATAAAGATTTCAAAGACTGAGGTGTCCAAGGAAATAAATAAAAATTGATCAACTAAAGAGCAACCAGTCATCTGGACTTGATTCCATGTATCTGGGAACTTAATGAAATAGACTAGCTTAAAAAAAAAAAAAAAAACCCACCCCCCACGCCACCCAGGGGTAGTCTACCTGGGGGGAAAGCCTACAGTAGCTAGTTTGCACTAGCTCCTTGTGTGCAGCTTACTAAGAACGGTTTAGTGCGCAGTACCTTTTGAAGTGCATTAAGCTAAACTGCCCGAAGGCACTCAGTGCACAGTAAGCGTCCACAAGGGGGGTTAGTACAGAATAGCTAATGAGCTTTAAATTCACACCCTAGTTAACTGCACACTAACTTCCCCATGCAGATAAGCTCTCAGTTACTAAACTGGGGGACAACAAAATGTTGTGCCTTTTTCAAAGCCAGGCATTTAGCGGTGATCCTGGCAAACCCTTCAGATCCAGGTACAGTGGATGAAGAGATAATTAGAGAGTCATAAAAACACCTAAATGAATAAGGACAGACTTGGCGTCTGTAGAGAAAAAGCACAACTCTTTAGTCTACCAGAAATTTTATCCCTCTTATTTTAAGATTGGCTACAAAATGAAAAGCAGAATTTGTTAACATTTCTCCAAAGCTTTGACAAAGTCTCTCACAAGATGCAGTTTTGGGAAGCGTAGGGTGATGGGATAAGACACAAAACTGTCATGGATTAGAAAATGGCTAAAAAGACAACACATGGTAGCAATAAAATGGTCACTCTACACTAGGTAGGATTTAATGGGACTTTTTCCATTGACCCTATTTGGTTTTGGGTCAGGCCCATAAATCCTCACATTTCAGAGCATAAGTCAACCACTAACTGATGGGGTCAGAATTAACTGCTCAGAAGTTTCTATGATTATGACTACTGGGTTTCTTTTATCTTCCTCAGGCCTTGTCTACACTAAAGGGAAAAGTCGATCTAAACTATACAATTTGAGCTATGTGACGAGCGCAACTCAAATTGACGTAGCTTAGATCTACTTACCACGGGGTCCACACTACGCGACGTCGACGGGAGACGCTCTTCTGCCGACTCCCCTTACTCTTCTCAATCAGGTGGAGTACAGGAATCGACAGGAAAGCGATCGGCGGTTGATTTAGCGAGTCTTCACTAGACCCGCTAAATCGATCGCCACTGCGTTGATCCTCCGGTAAGTGTAGACAAGCCCTCAGAAGCATCCAATATGGGTCATCATTAGAAACAAGACTGGACTAGTCAGATCTGGTTAGCAATTCCTAGGTCCTTTTAAAAATGATCCTTGGAAGAGCTGGTTTTAGCAGTATGCAGAGGGAAGGGATGACAAAACTGAAAAAGCAGGTTACACAGACACTGGATCATTACTGGCAAATGCATTTCTTAGGCCTTGTCTACACTAAAAAGTTAAGTTGACTCAGCTACATTGCTCAGGTGTGTGAATAATCCACAATCCTTTATGGTGTAGTTAGGCTGACCGAACCCCTGGTGTAGACAGCGCTAGGTCAATGGAAGAATTCTTCTGTCGATCTAGCTACTGCCTCTCAGGGAGGTGAATTACCTATGCCAATGGGAGAACCCCTTGAAACGCTACAGCAGCACAGCTGCACCACTGCAGTTAGGCCATTGTAGCATCTCAAATGTAGACAAGACCTTGCAAGTGCTGGGCATTAAGTACTGCATTTAAAATACCTATAACTTCATTTCCTGCTTGCTCAATTGTACCACTACAGCCAGAATACGGATTTCTGCACTGAATTCCCTTGGGGGACCCCCAATTTAATTACTCTGAAAAATTAACCATAGAATGTATTACTGAAGTTCCAGAATGCTTTCAGAAGAGAGATGGTCACAAACCAAAACTAGACACCCAGACTTCTAGTGGTGGGGGGGGGGGGGGGGGGGAGGAGGTAGATCAGTCTTGCACCTGGCCTCGCTCTTTAAAACAGGTCTATCCAAACTCCCTCAATTTTAGTAGGTTGAGTAAAGGTCTGAAGTTTGCACCCTGAGGTTAATTTTGAGGGAACCTCCCACTACTAGTTTAACTACACACAAACCCCGACTATGCCCCCCACACACACACCCCTCCCCTCTCAGGAGATACTTCTGAATAATGCATGTACGATACATAGAAACAAACTTGTTTATAAATGTACCTAAGAAAAGCAGCAAAGATTAATGCTAGTTGTTGTTGTTACAGATAGCATGAGTGGGATGGTTTGTACTAGCAGGTTGCAGGTATAAGACTTGCATTTGATTATAATAGGTGCTACTCCAGACTAATAATTTCAATGTCTTTAAAATAAAGGTAAATCACATATTTCCTATAACTAGCAATGCATATCAACTGCAAAAGACAAGCTACTTTGCATACATATTTCAGCATATTGGCTGAATTATATTATCTCAATATGTTCTCTTAGTCCCTACCTCTGCCCCCACATCAGTACCATCTGGCTCTGACTGTGCTGGTGACCACAGACCACTAGTTTAGGCAAATGTTCCTGTCTTTACAGTTACATGTCACCCACACCACCTATGTTGGTCTGTTTATTCACCTGTTGCGTCTCGTCAATCTCAGACTAAGCTCTATGGGACAGTCTTTGGTCTACCCATCTGTAGAGTGTCTGACAGTGAAGGCCTGACTGGGGCCTCCAAAAGTCACTCCAGTATAACTATGTAGGTTAACCAAAAATCCACATGTTGTATATACAGGGACCTAGGGCTGCCTTACTAAAC
This sequence comes from Terrapene triunguis, assembly GCF_002925995.2. NCBI lineage: Eukaryota > Metazoa > Chordata > Testudines > Emydidae > Terrapene > Terrapene triunguis. The sequence continues at coordinate 517,529 of NW_020664540.1, read as the reverse complement.
TAGAGAAGAAAAGAATGTTTCCCCGTCTGCTAAAGACTTGTTTTTGGAGCCCAGAAAAAATGTTTATTGGGATCGGCCCTTACCTCCTGATTCAGAGATTTTTGAGTGTATTGTCTGTCAGAGTTCCAAATGACTGACGCGTAAACACCTTGTTTAAAAATGCCTTCTGTAGGAGAATAGAATGAATCAGAGCCACTGACGGCTCTAATGCTGCTCTTTCTACCTACTTCAAATGGCAGCTGCAGACGCTCAGCACCTTTCGGCTGGTTTATGCATTGCAGAGGACCAACGGCTGTAGTTTCTCTTCTAAAGCAACTGTCGTTTTTGTCTCGAAGGTGGACAAGTGCCAGCTGTCATTTCATAAAGATTTGGAATTCGCTCCCCCTTTTATTTAAGCTGCCGTAGGGGAAATTAGCTTAATTTTCAGGCATGAGGTAGTGTTATGCCGTACACCAAGAACTTGGTGTACATTTAAGCAGGGAGCATTGGAGAAACTCAAGCTCGGTTAGGAGTCGTCTCAATACCCAGGTATCAGCAGAACACTGCTGATCACTCCTCCAGCCAACCGCCATCCCTTTATGGGGAAGGAGGACTGAGTATGAGAAATCCAAAGCTTCAGACACTGGCCTGCCTAAGAAATCAACATCCTGAGCACAGCTGCTGTGACCCAAAGGGCTTTTCCTCTCCTTTTGAGGAAGTAAGCACTTCCCCCTTTTCCATTGCAGTTACTGGTGGAAAAGAGGCCTGTAGATTCTCAGAAACCCCCTTGTGATCCAGAAGGGTCTACCATCACCAGGAGAAACAGACACACACACATTTGAGTCACATCCTTCCCCCACTTCCCTCTGAGCTTCCAGAGACTAACATCGTTTTTCCTGAGTCACCAGGAAAGCCCCAGTTCCAGGGCTGTGGCTAGAGCTCACTGCCATCCATAAAGGGAATGGGCCGGGGGGGCGGGGGGGAGAGGAGAGCCAGAGGTAAGTATGACAGTGCTCAGAGTACCCAGGACTGAGAAAATCACTTTGTTCCTCGCTCTGGCGGCAGGGTGTGAGTCTTGCCTGTGACTCCTGGGTGTTCATTCCCTATGCCAGCCCTGTCTACACCTTGCAGTTTAACAAGTGCACCCCAACCCTCTTGATAAATTCCTCTGTGACATCCAGCCCCTGACATTGACCACTCACAGAAATCCCAGATCATCTGCTTCCAAAAGGAACAGTGTACCCTGATTTTACCTACATCACCGCGCCTGTATAACGCACAGCACTTGTGAACACTTATAATAAACCAAAAGAAAGAATAGAAACAAGAGAGATGGAAACAAAGAGTTACAATATAAAACCCATCATAAAATGTGAACTACAGCCTACATTTATTAATAGGCACCAAAGTGCCCTATCTGCTGCACCATCCTGCCTCTCAAGATCTACCCAAGGTCACACTGCAGCTCAAGCCATGAATCTTTTACTGTTATATAAAGGTCCAAATGGGGGACACAATCTGAAATCTGGAAAGGTGGTGGGGGGGAAATCTAAGAAAACAGTTTGTTCTTAGAAGACTACTCCTCCCCACCCCAATTCATAGAATCACAGGGCTGGAAGAGACCTCAAGAGGTCTTCCAGTCCAGTCCCCTGCACTCAAGCCAGGACTAAGTATTATCTTTTAGACCATCCCTGACAGATGACTGTCTAACCTCCAATGATGGAGATTCCACAACTTCCCTAGACTATTTATTCCAGTGCTTAGCCACCCTGACAGTTAGGAAGTTTTTCCTAATGTCCAACCTAAACCACCCTTGCTGCAATTTAAGCCCATTGCTTCTTGTCCTATCCTCAGAGGTTAAGAAAAATAATTGTTCTCCCTCCTCCTTGTAACAACCCTTTATATACTTGAAAACTTATGTCCCCTCTCAGTCTTCTCCTCTCCAGACTAGACAAACGTAATTTTTTCTATCTTCCCTCATAGGTCATGTTTTTTAGACCTTTAATCGCTTTTGTTGCTCTTCTCTGGACTTTCTCCAATTTATCCACATCCTTCCTGAAATGTGGCGCCCAGAACGGGACACAATACTCCAGTTGAGGCCTAATCAGCACAGAGTATAGGGGAAGAATTACTTCTAGCGTCTTGCTTACAACCATCCTGCTAATACATTCCAGAATGATGTTTGCTTTTTTTGATATGCCCTTCCAGCTAAGAACTACTGATGATTACTCACTGGGAACAGTATTCCAACCAGTTATGCACCCACCTTATAGTAGCTCTATCTAGGTTGTATTTCCCTTGTTTGTTTACAAGTAGGTCACGGGAGACAGTATCAAAAGCCTTACTAAAGTCAACATATACCACATCTACTGCTTCTCCCCTATCCAGAAGGCTTGTTACCCTGTCAAAGAAAGTGTTTAGGTTGGTTTAACACAATTTGTTCTTGACAAATCCATGCTGACTGTTACTTATCACCTTATCTTTTAGATGGCTGCAAATTGATTGCCTAATTATTTGTTCCATTATCTTTCCAGGTACTGAAGTTAAGCTGACTGGTCTGTAACTTCCCGGGTTGTCCTTATTCCCATTTTTACAGATGGGCATATATAGTGCCATTTTCTCTCCCATCTTTCATGACTTTTCAAAGATAATTGCTAATGGCTCGGATATCTCCTCAGTCAGATCCAACCATGTCTATATCACTTATGCCAGCAAAATTGTTGCTCAGGAGGGTTCCCCCCACCCCCACATCCCTGAGTGACATAAGTTTTGCCAACATAAGTGGTAGTGTGCCCAGCGCTATGTCAGCAGGAGAGCTCTCTCCAGTCAGTATAGAGCGGCTACAGGAGAGATCTTATAGTGGCACAGCTGCATCAGTACAGCTGTGCTGCTGTAAGGTCTCTAGTATAGACATGGCCTCCTTGAGTATTCTAGGATGTATTTCATCAGGTCCTGGTGACTTGAAAACATCTAACTTGTCTTCAGCCTTGTCTGCACTATACAGTTTTGTCAATCAGATGCTCAAGCCCCTGACTGTGCTGCATTTGAACACATGCCTGCTCGACTCCCCCTGCAATCCATGTAGAACTGACTCCATGCCCTGCCCTCACACATTCCCAGCCTGTCACAGTACCCCTAGTACTCCACCCCATGGACATTTTTCCATAATAGCTGGACTTAGACACAACTGTGAGATCTTCATTTCAGAGAGTGCTATTCACTGCCTTGTAAGAAATGTTAATCTGTGTATTGCTATTTAATAAAAAATTAGTCTTACAAAGACCGTTGCAACAGAAAATTCATACATGGTGGCAAAGCAGCACATTTGCAGACTATAATTAACACTCAGGCATGAATCATTACAAGGATCATTCAAGATGGCAAGTAAGCAATGCCTGGCTGAATGCATTATAGAAAGACACACTGACAAAGAGCAGAGTAAAACGCTGCTTCAAAGCCTCCCTGATTTGAATAGCCCCCTGTTGAGCCCTTCTAATAGCCCTGGTGTCTGGCTGCTCAAAATCAGCAGCCAGGTGATCCACCTCAACGTTCCACCCCCCCGGAAACTTTTCACCCTTAGTTTCACAAATGCTATGCAGCACACAGCAGGCTGCTATGAACATGGGGATATTTTTCTCACTGAGGTCTAAGCAGGCCAAAAAAAAAAAAAAAGGCAGCACCAACGACCCTTTAATCTGCCAATCGCACATTCTATGGTCATTCTGCACCTGCTGAGCCCATTGCTGAAGTGCTCCTTGCTGCTGTCAAGGTTTCCAGTGTAAGGCTTCATGAGCCACAGGAGTAAGGGGTAGGCTGGGTCTCCCAGGATCACTATGGGCATTGCCACATCCCCTGTTGGAATCTTCTGGTCTGGAAAAACAGTCCCTGCATGCAGCTTTTTATACAGGCCAATGTGTCTGAAGATGTGTGCATCATTCACCTTCCCTGACCACCCCGTGTTGAGGTCAGTGAAATACCACAGAGAAGCGGCCATTTCTGCTGATGTACTCTTCCGCAAGATGGTCTGGGGCCAACAGTGCACCATCTATTGCCCCGCCCCAGTTAGAGAATCCCATTGCCGCAAAGCCATCCACTATATCCCGCACATTGCCCAGAGTCACAGACCTTCGTAGCAGGAGGCAATTAATGGCCCTGCACACTTGCATCACCACAACCCCCAAGGTGGATTTTCCAACTCCAAATTGATTTGCGACTTACCGGTAGCAGCCTGGAGTTGCCAGCTTCCACATAGCGATCGCCACACACTTTCCACCATTAGGGCAGCGCTCATTTTGGTGTCCTCACACCACAGGGCGGGGGCAAGCACCACACACAGTTCAAGGAAGGTGGCTTTGCACATATGAAAGTTCTGCAGCCACTGCTTGTCATCCCATACCTGCATCACAATCCAATCCCACCACTCGTTTCCTTAGTCCAATAGCGATGGTCCACCATGTTGAATTGTTTCTTTCCATGGCACACAGCAGGGCAGGCACCACAGATTGCAGTTCAGATTCATAGCTCATGAAATACTGTAGGATCAGCCACATTGTGTTCATAATGCTCATCATAAGACTGGTGAACAGTGCAGGATCCATGCTTTCAGGCAGAGATGGCGGGCACACAGTTTACAGGGGCAGTTGAAAAACAGTGTGAAATGTAGTCAGAAGCCCTTGGAATTATGGGATGGAGAAAACTGCAGCATGGGATGGCAATTCCCTCCCCCATGACACACTACGATCCATTCCCAGAACTCCTAGCGGGAGAAGGTGGAGATTTGCACAGTGGTGATAGCCACCCCAGTGCACTGCTCTCTCCGTCGATGCTAGAGTGGACGCGCTCTGCTGACACAAGGAATGTTGTGTGAACATGCACAAGCAGTGTAATTACAGCGGCTTATGACCATCAACATAACTTAAGTCAACTTAATGCTGTACTGTAGACATGGCCTAAGTAATTTTTAACTTGTTCTTTCCATATTTTAGCCTCTGATCCTACCTAGTTTTCACAGGCATTCATTATACTAGACATCCAATTGCTACTAAACTTTTTGGCAAAAACTGAAACAAAAGTCATTTAGTACTTTTGCCATTTCCACATTTTCTGTTATTGTCCCCCGCACTCCACCCCCCGCCTACCCTGTCCTTGGTCTTCCGCTTGCTTCTAATGTATTTGTAGAATGTTTTCTTGTTACCCTTTGTGTCGCTAGCTAGTTTAAATCTTGTTTTGTGCCTTGGCCTTTCTAATTTTGTCCCTATACATTTGTGTTGTTTATATTCATCCTTTGTAATTTGACCTAGTTTCTACTTTTTGTAGGATTCCTCTCCTGCCAGGTGCCAATGTTCTTTGCTGAAGGGCAAAGTAAACCCAAACCAAGCTAAGGGAAACTGATTATTTTCCTATTTGCAAATCAACTATGGGGTGCCTTTTATAAGCAAGTCACTGGAGTGAAGCAGTCTCTATGTACATTATGAATTTAAATTACCCACTCCTACCCCATTCTGTTAATCAAGGGAGCAACCTCCCCATTCATGTATGATCAGTTACTGGTACAAAGCTGCGCTGGGCATAGCCAATTCTTGAGTAACAGCTACCAGAAGCATTTTAAGACAAGCTGTAGCTGGCCCCGGAGCAGGCTACAGCATGCAGGTGCAAGCAGCCAGGCACCACCAAAAGCAGACTAGCGCTCCGAGGCACTAGACACCCCTAAGTGGAAAGAAGGAACACATTCCTCACACCATACCAATAGAGCTGGCACAGCCTGCATGCTCCCCCTATATGCAGGAGAGCTCCAAGAGCCACTGGCCTCCTGGAATTGGTACAAAGTGCTCTGCCCCCATATGCCCCTTAAAAAATAAATAAAATAACAGTCCCCTGAAACCGTCTTTCCCCTGCTGCTGTATTTCCATATACCAGAAGGGGATTTTTCGATAGACTTGTATGAGTAGAGTGCAAGACTGTTCCCTGCAGTCCACCCCAAGTCCAGAGGGTTTTGTGCAGTCTAGTTTCAAGTCTCATTGTTTTACATGTCCTTTCCCCATAATTGCTAATTACTCAATAGCTAAACAAATGCTTTTTGGGGGTAAATTGAGTTTCTCTAGTCGAATTCATTCAGTGGGATGGCTCTGACCATTAGAGCTAGTTCCCCCTCACACACATACCCCAACCAGCTTCAGTTATTCTCTAGCTTTGTGTGGCTGTTAACCACACTTACCCTTCCAAAGCCAGGGATCTTATTTATGACTATTAGGCTGTGTTTCTTCACCAGTCAAGCCAGTCTATACTCCCTTTCATCAGTAAATAATAGCTGCATGCTGATAATTCACTACAATGCAAGTTAAATAGCCATTTAAACATCTGCTTTGACAAAGATCCAGTTGTCACGCTACTGTAGGGGGACATGGATGCCTCTGTGAAATAACAGGGTGTGACTGCATATTGTGACTTGAGCATGACTGGGTAGTCATGGCTGCCCAACAGTGCAACTAGTCTCACTGCCAGGTGACTGGGTGTCCTGTAAACTTAGTCTAACTTTAGGATCACTGTCATAGGTTCTTACGCTGGCAATACTACAACGTCAGAACAGATTCCTGTTCTTTATATACATAAAACAGTAACTTGGAATGGGTTTCAAAAGGGAGAACATGGGGCTGTTGAATGGGCCCACTGACAGCACTGCACTGCTCCGGACACCTGGGTTAGATGGTGCTAGTCACACTCGGGGCGTAGCCCAAGTGCCACCGAAGACCTGGAGCGCCGCCCCGTCAGTAAAAGCGCCACAGCGGGTGGCGCCTTTTTTTTTTTCGCTCCCAGGTGAGTAAAATTTAAAAGGCGCCACTTGTGCTCGGTGGGGGAGCGGCTGCTCCCCCGCTCCCCCCCCAGCTACGCTCCTGGTCACACTCTCAGATGCTTTGGACCAACAGAGAGGAGTTGGAAATGTTATAGCTGCAGCAATCAGCCCCAGAGGGAAGAGACTGTGCCTTGAGTAGCCACAACGCACACCCTTTCTTCAGTCAGGGAACACGGCATTGATAGGAGTGCCATTTAGTCCACCTATGATACGGGACGGTGGTTGCAACATAAGGATAGAAGAGATGACCACAAAGAATACAGGATGAAGAGATGGGATGAGAGAAATCCCTCCAAGACATAGCTTTGATTTACTCAGCTAAGAGATTTGAGGGGGTGAAAAGGGGGGGGGACACGACACATAGTTAGACTTAAAAAAAAAAAAAAAAAAAGGGTCCGAGTATTTTGAACATAGTAATAGACAGAAGCAATAGAAATGGAAAAATCCACTCACCAGCGATGAGCAGGAAACTTGCCGACAGGATGATGGCATAGCCATCAACTTCTGCATAAGTTTGTTATTACTTTTCTAAGTCTCACAATTGAGGGGGGAAAGCCTTCCCAATTTGAACTGACGCAGTGCCCTCTTCCTGAGTCTGCAAGCAGACAGCTCCTCTGCTGTTCCCGGTAGCAGTTGCTTGGGGAAAGCAGTAGCGTGAAGCTAGGTGGTGACACTGCCCCGAGTGTGTACAGAACCTTGCTGAAAGTAGAGAAACTGGGAGAAATGTTGATTTCACTAAGCCATGGTGGAGCCAAGAGTCAGTTAGCAGCCATGGCAGCTCAGTGTTTTGCCCTTGCTATGGTTGCTTTCCTGTGACCGGTCCAGCCACACTTTCTGCCAGCGTAGATGGGAATCCCAAGCCATATTAGGCATTGGTTAAAGCTTGATCTTCTTCTCCATTCTCCGTGGTGTGACAGCCACACCCAGCTCATGCCATTGTGCATACATCTTACAGTCACCATATCCCTGGTTGAGTCACGATGGATTAGCTGCCCAGATTTTCCCAGAATGCATGGATGCAAACATGGGTGGGCTGCCTGACAGATGCAGACATACAAGACACTGAAATGATGGCAGAAACTTGGATGGACACACATTGACCTGTGTTATTTGTAATGGGATAAAGTCAACACGCCTCTAATTGTTTAGAGAAGTTTAGAAGTATTATCATGAACAGGGTTTCAGCTGCTGCTTGGGAAAAGGCCTGAGCAGCTGTGGGAATGGGCACCAAAGCTATTATGGGAAAGGAGATACCCAGAAGCGTGGGTGGGGGCTGGAAGAAAGAAAGGCTGGGGAAGAGGTAGAGTAACAGATACAGGTGTTTCTACACTAGATATTTGGCCTGGTCACACTCATCAGTAGCTACCCACTGATGGCTGCACCAGTGCAAAACCCTGATGTGGAGAAAAGAGGCCTCTATTTGCTCCAGTGGAGGGTTTCTCTGCTAGATGCTAGGGTAAGCTGCCTCATTCCATCATGCAAACAGCAGCTTAAACAGGTTTGCCCTGTTTACACTAGAGACTTCCACTGGTGCAGCTACAACAAAAGCAAACCACCAATGGCTGCAATCAGGCCAAAAGCCCAGGATGGACAAAGTCACAACCTCCTGCCTACAGCTGCTAACCCGTACAATCCGGAGGCTCTAAAATGGAGAGAATTCTACAGATGCCAGACAGACAGCTTCAGATCTGTTAGTCACTTACTAGTCCAGTAGGAAAGCTGGAGACTGCCCTCCCAACCTCCCCTCCTCCCCCCCAAAAAAGTGTTTTTGGGAAGAGCATCTTGTCAAGAATCCCCAAATCCTTCCAGATCTTACTGGTGGGACAGTCTCTTATGCTCCTCCCTCCCACACACACAAAAGTAGAAGAAATATTGTATCCATAAGATTTTTCAATCTCCAAGCATTTCTATAGTGATCTTTATGTCCAAGACACCTCAGACCTATTTAAACTTCACAGCAGCTGTGCAACACTGGATAGGTTAAAGATTAGCCTCATTAGGATGGGGCAACTGTGACCACTCTACACAATGCTGGGGCAGTGCCATCAACTGAGGTCACTCTGGCTGGTGCAACAGCCCTTAGTAGACGACGCATGTTTTGATGATGAATTGTGACAAAAAGGTTGCAACTTGCGCAAGACCAGAGAGTCAGTGAGTGCGCTGGATTAGTACTTGCAAACTCAGTCTCCAGCCCGTGCTCAAACCACTGGACCAGGGATCGGCAACCTTGGGCATGCAGCCCGCCAGGGCCAGGCCAGTTTGTTTACCTGCCGCATCTGCAGGTTTGGCCGATCGCGGCTCCCACTGGCCGCGGTTCACCGCTCCAGGCCAATGGGGGCTGCAGGAAGGGCGGCCAGCACATCCCTCAGCCCACGCCGCTTCCCGCAGCCCCCAACGGCCTGGAGCGGCGAACCGCAGCCAGTGGGAGCCGCAATCGCCCGAACCTGCGGATGCGGCAGGTAAACAAACCGGCCCGGCCCATCAGGCAGCTTACCCTGGCGAGCCGTATGCCAAAGGTTGCCGATCCCTGGTCTAGACCGTGCTTCACTGGCAGTTTGCTAAATTAAAGTGTCTGAAGCACCCAGGTGTGGTGCCAAGCCCTAGCCAACATTCACGGGTCTAAGGTTTGGATCCAAAAACACCAGTGGAAGGGGGATTGCACCAATTGGTCTTAAGAGGAACCCTCTCCTCAACCCTTATCTTTTGTAAAGATGGATACCAAACATAGAGGACCCCTGGGAAAATGGGATTTAGAATGCATGTGTGAAAGCAAGAACTGGGACACCACAGCATTAAAGATTCTGATAATATGAGTTTGTTGTTTGTTTTGGTTTGGTTTATAGGCTGGAAAAGATTTTATTTTGCTATTTGATAATCTAGACTTTCAAAGGTAGCACTAGGTACAAAATGCTCTCCAAACCTTATAAAGATCCTTGCCATGTTGCGACATTCCCCCCAGAATGTCTTAATAAAAAATAAAATAAAAAAATAAGTTCACATTACAAATTCACCGAGGGACCCTGCTCTCCAAGTCAAAAATAAAAATGGATCTGTATTGCCATTTTAATGGAGTGCAATCCATGTACTCTTTCAGAATACCTGGAACAAGACAAGTGAATACGGAAGTGTTAAAGGGAAAGAGGAGCTGAATACCATTAGGAGCTAGTAGTCAAGAGGATAGATTTTAAGAATGCATTTTCCAGTTGCAGTCGCTTTTGTCCTTTTATTTGCTTATATGACTTCCTGTTTCCTCTCTTCTGGCATTCTAATTCTCCAGTACCACTCACCTTTGGAGCGTGCCTCATTTCTGCACTGTCACTGGCCTCTTCCCCCTTGCAACGCCTTTCCCTTCTGGCCTACGAAGCCTTGCCAAAATATGGTAAAGCAGGAAGAGAAAGAGCAGCCTGGCTGTTATTCCTGCTCCTTTGTTTAACATTTATGGCATCCAGAGGTTCATTTAATCTTAGCCTCAGCAAAGCACCAGAGTTTAGCTGCCAGTTCTTAACTCGAATACAGTAATGAGGAAGCCAAATTGAGATTTCAGATTTTAAAAAAATATATATATTGTTTCTTTAAAAGTCTCTGTAGCATCTTCAGAACACTCAAAAGTTGTTGAAAACTGGGCAACAGAATGACTGCAATTTGCATAAAGCCTAGAAGCAATTCTGCCTACCCCCTCACCCCCCAGCTTTCTCTATACAATCACACAACAAAATTTCAAAGCTACTTAAACACTTGATCACTCCATGATCATAATACTCCAGTGGCCATTTTGGTTAGTAAAATAGGATTTTGATACTCGGTTTCTAGCCAGTACTGACTGCTGTCTAAAGCTAGTGACATAGTAAGGATCTGAACAGAGAGAGTTTTTTAGTGTTTATGGTATTGGTAATTTATGATATTGATAATTAATAAAGTTTAACACTATTTCTAGCATGGTATTACCTAGAGACCTTGATCGTGCCCTCTGCCTCCCCTCCCCCCCCCACAAACAATAATCCCATCGTACTAGGCACCGCACATCTAATCAAGACTGCAAGCTCTCCTGGCTAGAGAAAAATGCTTATCTTGCACAAAACCAGAGTTACCTGAACAGTATAGGGACGCTTACAGTCTTGTTTTGGTTTTATGGGTTGCCTTTAAAAAAGCCTCACTCTGTTATAGTTTTAAGAAAAATGCAAGTTTTGCTAAACAAGTATTTATGGACAAATGATAACGCACTACTGAATGACCTCATTTTTGTTGAGGACATTGTCCTCCTTAGTTCAACACATCACTTAATGGAAGAAAAGACCCAAAACCATTTGGCTTATCAACAACCGAGACACAAAATATATGGCTATCAATATCCCAAAAATCAACCACCAGAGTAGAAGGAGAAACGCTAGAAGTAGTAAGTCATTTTATTTATAGAGAGAATATTTTGACCAGCTTCAATTTCCAGCCCTCATGTTTGCAGAGATGGCCTGCCAAATCTGAAAGAATAAATAGTGCTGTCTTCCTAAGTCTGACAATAGCTCCAATGCCTCTGTTGTCACTCAGTTTTACCAAGCTGAAACAAAGCCAAGACTGACCAGTTATTCCCCCCCCCCTCCCCACTGCAGATATTCAGACCCCTGGGAGAAGCAGGGAAAGACAGAAATCAAATCAGTTTAACGCTGCTTGGGGAAGAGTAGAAGTTATTCACTGGGATTTGAGTAGCAGTAACATCCTCTTGCAGCAGCCGCAATATTGAAGCCAGGGTAAAGTATGGTAGCAATGATAGCAAAGCCACTCTCCCCCACTGCTGCAACCAGTACACCATGAGCAGCACCCAACTGTTCTATCCCTTTAAGTTGCAGGGTGTGCAACAGCACAGATGTTTTCTACTGTAGCTTTTGTGTCTCAAGTAGATTTTCCTAGCCCTGGTTATAGCAACATGAACTTCTACAGCAAAGAACAGCCATTTTAAGATACATCAGGGAAGAATAAAACCAACTGTCAAAGACAAGAATAAAAACCACCCTCTTCAACTAACATCCATCTGAGACGATCAAGTTCTGGGCTGGCAACTGCTGTAAGTCCTATAGATAAATTATCAATAGCCACCATATTCAAACCCTGGGTTCTTGTGCGATGGCCTTGACAGACTCCTCCAACAGCCATTGAAACAGGTTCTCAAACAATGCTCTTTCATCTGACAGCCTCCTAGTTCTGCCCCTAGACAAAGATGATCCAGTGCTGTTCTAGAGACTTGCTCCAGGCAAAGTAGCAGCAATTCCTACTGAAGCTACTGAGAATGAGATAATCAGATAAAGCAGCATTCCACATAATCTAGTCACTCAATGTTTAGCGGGAGCCATCTGGGTGCAGGACAAGGATGTCTGGTTGTGATCGTGCAGGCCCCAGTAGTCTAAACACAAGGTCTTGATGCGGGGATGTGAAAAGTTTTCAGGGAGTTTCAGAACGGCAAAGATTCTAGCAGATCCCAAGTCCCTGGCTGCAATAGGAGGATATTTTTACTACCCCTAAATAAACTTGGAAGGATTAGATTTTTAATCAGTAAATGTTGATTTCACACACACACCCCCCTCCACACACACACACACACCCCAAGGGAAAAATATTTCCATCACCAATAATCAAACTTTACAGATAGGCAAAGTAAGAAAAATGCTGTTTGACAACTTTATTGGAGTTTAAGGATACTCGCTTTGTATATCTGTACGTGATATTTTCAATTTTTGTCTTAATGGTTATAAAAAGCTTTAACCTTCTGAATCTCAATATCCATTGTCATTAAACAATTATTGTCTTACACCCTACATAATTTCCTGCTGCTGCAAAGATTTAAGTCTAAATATGCTTAAAAACTAAACACATCAATGTTATCTGTTGACATTGTTTAAAAACAAAAACAAAAAAAGTGCCACCCCTACTTATAAAGATTTTTTTGTTAAGGTGAGAGGATTTTGATTGAATACACTCCCACACTACCTTGCAATAACTTAGACAAGGCGCACGTTGCAAATGCATTAAATTGCTTAATGTATCTTATACTAGCAACAGTCACTCTGGAGGATGTTTAAAAAAAATAAAAGAATAAAAAACCACACACTACTAAAGTTAAACATTTTTTAAATCAGCAGGTATTGCCTTCAAGAGTTTTAAAGGAGCTGGCTCAGAATCTCGCTGGACTGTTAATGTTGATTTTCAATAAGTCTTGGAGCACTGGGGAAGTTCCATAACACTGAACTAAAGCTAATGTTGTTCTGCCAGTTTTTAAAAAGGATAAATGGGATTACCCAGGTAATTATAGGCCTGTCAGCTTGACATCAATCCCAGGCAAGATAATGTTGCTGCTGATAAGGGAATCAATTAATAAGGAATTAAAGGAGGGTAGTGTAACTAAAGCAAATCACTGTGGGTTTATGGAAAACAGATCTTGTCAAACTACCCTGATATCTTTTTTTGATGAGATTGCAAGTTTGGTTGATAAAATTTTGACGTAATATAGTTAGATTTCTATAAGGCATTTAATTTGGTACTCCACAACATTTTGTTTTAAAAAACTAGAAAGACATAAAATCAGCATAGCACACATTAAATAGATAGAAAGTTGACTAACTAATAGGTCTCAAAATGTAATTGTAAATGAGGAATCATCATCGAGCAGGTCTGTTTCCAATGGGATCCTGCAGGGATCCATTCTTGGCCCTATGCTATTTCACATTTTTATCAATGACCTGGAAGAAGACATAAGATCACTGATAAAGTTTTCAGAAGACACAAATAGGAGGAGTGGTAAATAACAAGGAGGAGAGGTTGCTGACACAAAGTGGTATGGATCACTTGGTGAGCTGGGGGCAAGCAAACAATATGCATTTTAATATGGTTGTCCTGGGAAGTAGCAAGTGAAAAAGATTTGGGAGTCGTGGTGAATAATCAGTTGGACATGAGCTCCCAATGCGATGCTGTGACCAAAGAGTTAACACGATCTTGGGATGCACAAGCAGGGGAATCTCGAGTAGGAGTAGAGAGGTTATTTTACCAGTGTCTTTGGCACTGGTACGACCACTGTTGGAATATTGTGTCCAGTTCTGGTGTTATCAACATTCTATTTGAATTATGAAGTTGGAAAGGGTTCAGAGAAGAACTACAAAAATGATTAGAGTATTAGGAAACCTGCCTTACAGTAATAGACCCAAAGAGTTACGATTTATTTAGATCAGCGGTAGGCAACCTATGGCATAAAACCATACTTTTTCTAGTATGCCTATAAAGGTAAAACAAGTTCGCTAACTGTCCATCTTTGCTCCTGGATAAGAACCAGAATATTATAGAGCAGTGGTTCTCAACAGGGGTACATGTACCCCTGGGGGTACGCAGAGGTCTTCCAGAGGGTAGAGCAACTCATCTAGTATTTGCCCAGTTTTACAACAGGCTACATAAAAAGCACTAGTGAAGTCCGTACAATCTAAAGTTTCATACAGACAAAATGAGACAGTAAGCAATTTTTCAGTTATAGTGTGCTGTGACACTTGTATTTTTATGGCTGGTTTTGTGAGCAAGTAGTTTTTAAGTGAGGTGAAACTTGGGGTAGGCAAAACAAATCAGACTGCTGAAAGGGGTACACAGTCTGGAAAGATTGAGAGCCACTGCTGTAGAATACTTCCTGGTTGTACCCAAGTGACCAAATAGCCAGCGTTCCACACCACAGCATTTTTAAATTACAGCCTGTGTGGCTTCTGTTCCGATGGAAGTTGACACAAGTCATTTTTCACCTGAAACTGCAACTGTAGGACAAAACAGGCTTGGTGACAAAGAACATTGGATGGGGTCCTGGATGGCATTTGCTTGCACTTTAAAAGAATCTATGTCTAACAGGTTAGGGATAGTTTTTTGAAAGAAAAGAGTTGCTGAAAATTCAAACCAGAGCAAAACAGGAAACTTTTGGGGGATGGGGCGGGGAGAAGAGGAGGCATCTTATAGTCCCCTCAATTGTCTTAATTACTGCACAAAGTTAGGAGTAACAGGCTGACTGCTTTCCAAGAGATACACACAGTTGTGTTTCTCAAGGTGAGTATATAAAGAATGAAATCCATTAAAGTAGTTGCCATGTAATCAACAAAAAGTCTCCCCAGTTGACTTCAGAGGGTTATTCTGACGACTGTTCCTATACCTCCAAAGTTCTCACCTGCAAGATCTCTCCTCCATATTATTCAATATCTATAGAATGCTTAGGAGAGCTAGTGGGAGAATCGAACTACATGCTGCTAATAGATGAAGCTGAACCTATCCAAGACTGAGGCAATGCCGGAGAGAAGGTGCTTCAAAAAGAGTTGGTCAGCTCATCAACATATCCATCTATCACAGCTATCTGCAGCCTTGGGGTCCATTTGGACTTAATACTATTGGATCCCCAAACTGCCATGAGGACAAACACACACATCAATCTTCAAATGGCCAGGATGAGGTACAATCCAGTAACTGGGGCATCTCTGGGCAGGGCCTTATCAGAACGAGAATGATGCAACAAACATCTAGTTGCAATTGCATGAAATCACTGCGACTTCGGCTGTTGGAGAATCCACTTCAGGGTCCCTGCCCTGATCCCGTGGAGTGCTCAGAGTATCAGACCTAGCTAGCCAAGGCCTGGTCTACACTACGAGTTTAGGTCGACTTTAGCAGCGTTAAATCGACGTAAGCCTGGACACGTTTACACTACGAAGCCCTTTCTGTCGACTTAAAGGGCCCTTTAAACCGGTTTCCTAACACCACCTCGACAAGGGGATTAGCGATAAAATCGACCTTAGGGGGTCGGAATTGGGTTAGTGTGGACGGAATTCGACATTACTGGCCTCCGGGAGCTATCCCACAGTGCTTCATTGTGACCGCTCTGGACAGCACTCTCATCTCAGATGCACTGGCCAGGTAGACAGGAAAAGCCCCGCGAACGTTTGAATTTCATTTCCTGTTTGCTCAGCGTGGAGAGCACAGGTGACCATGCAGAGCTCATCAGCACAGGTAACCATGATGGAGTCCCAGTCCCAGTCCCAGGATCGCAGAAGAGCTCCAGCCTGGACCGAACGGGAGGTACAGGATCTGATCGCCATCTGGGGAGATGAAGCAGTGCTCGCCGAACTCCGAAACAGTAAAAGAAACGGCAAAACATTAGAAAAGATCTCCAAGGCCATGAAGGACAGAGGCCATAACAGGGACGCGCGGCAGTGCCGCGTGAAAATTAAGGAGCTAAGGCAAGCCTACCACAAAGTCAGAGACGCAAACGGAAGGTCCGGGGCAGAGCCGCAAACATGCCGCTACTACGCGGAGCTGCATGCCATTCTAGGGGGTGCAGCCACCACTAGCCCAAGCGTGTTCTATGAGTCCCTCTCTGCAAACGGGGAAGCGGGTTCGGCGGACGAGGAAGATGAGGATGGAGAGAACATAGATAGCTCACAGCAGCAAGGAAGCGGAGAAACCAGTTACCCCAACAGCCAGGATATGTTTGTCACCCTGGACCTGGAAACAGTAACCCCCGAACTCACCCAAGACCCTGAGGGCACACAGGGGACCTCTGGTGAGTGTACCTTTGTAAATATTACACATGGTTTAAAAACAAGCGTGTTTAATGATTAATGATTAATTTGCCCTGGCAATCGCGGCCAGTACAGCTACTGGAAAAGTCTGTTAACGTGTATGGGGATGGAGCGGAAATCCTCCAGGGACATCTCCAGAAAGCTCTCCTTCATGTAATCCCAAAGCCTTTGCAAAAGGTTTCTGGGGAGGGCTGCCTTATCCCGTCCGCCATGGTAGGACACTTTACCACGCCAGGCCAGTAGCACGTAGTCTGGAATCATTGCATAACAAAGCATGGCAGCGTATGGTCCCGGTGTTTGCTGGCATGCAGACAACATCCATTCCTTATCGCTCTTTGTTATCCTCAGGAGAGTGATATCATTCACGGTCACCTGGTTAAAATGGGGCAATTTTATTAAGGGGACATTCAGAGGTGCCCCTTCCTGGTCTGCTGAACAGAAATATTCCCCGCTGTTAACCACGCGGTGGGGGGGAGGGGTGAAGTGACCATCCCAGAGAATTGGGTGTGAGGGGGAGGGGAGTTAGTTGGGTTTGTGCTGCATGTTAAACCTGAAATCGCAGCCCCTCCTTTTACATTGCAAACCCATTTTAAATGGCACGGGTGCTTGGTATGGGAAATGAGGGCAGAACTGTTTGAAACCATCCCCACATGTTAAGAAGGTTAAAAAAGCCCAAAGACTATATGTCTTACCATGGCTGCCTGCAAGCTGAAATCTGTGTCCTGGCACTGCGTGAGTGATCTCTCACACCAAACCAGGAGACTCTCAATATAAGAGGAAAAATGCGACCTTGTAACGAAAGCACATGTGCTGTGTGATGTTGTGAACAGCAAAATCTAACGTGAAAGAGTCTACCCATTGTTCTCTAAAATGTATCTTTTTTAACAACCTCTCCCTTCTCCACCAGCTGCAAATCTTACTCCTTCGCAGAGGCTAGTGAATATTCGAAGAAGGAAGCGAAGGACGCGTGACGAAATGTTTACTGAACTTCAGACTGCCTCCCACGCTGACAGAGCACAGCTGAATGCGTGGAGGCAGTCAATGACTGATTTTAAAAAAGCCCAATATGAGCGAGAGGAGAGGTGGCGTGCTGAAGATGAGAAGTTGCGTGCTGAAACGCGGGCTGAAGAGGAGAGGTGGCGTCAACTTGTAATCAGAAAGCAAGAGTCGATGCTCCGGCTGCTGGAGCATCAAAGTGATATGCTCCTGCGTATGGTTGAGCTGCAGGAAAGGCAGCAGGAGCAGAGACCGCCGCTACAGCCCCTCTGTAACCAGCAGCCATCCTCCCCAAGTCCCATTGCCTCCTCACCCAGACGCCCAAGAACACGGTGGGGGGGCCTTCGGCCACCCACTCACTCCACCCTAGATGATTTCCATAGCAATAAGTTTTAAAGTTTTAAATTGGAGTGTGTCCTTTTCCTTCCCTCCTCCCCCACCCATCCCGGGCTACCTTTCCAATTATCCCCCTAGTTGTGTGCTGAATTAATAAAGAATGCATGAATGTGAAGCAACAATGACTTTATTGCCTCTGCAAGTGGTGCTCGAAGGGGGGAGGATAGTAGGGGAGGGTGGGGTGGTTGGTTTGCAGGGAAGTAGAGTTAACAGGGTGGTGGGGGAGGGGCAGAGGGTTCATCAAGGAGCAACAAACAGAAGTTTCACTCCGTAGCCTGGCCAGTCACAAAACTGGTTTTCAACGCTTCTCTGATGAGCACCGCGCCCTGCTGTGCTCCTCTAACCGCCCTGGTGTCTGGCTGCGCGTAATCAGCGGCCAGGCGATTTGCCTCAACCTCCCACCCCGCCATAAATGTCTCCCCCTTACTTTCACATATATTGTGGAGCGCACAGCAAGTAGCAATAACAATGGGGAGATTCTTTTCGTTAAGGTCTGAGCGAGTCAGTAAGCTGCGCCAGCGCGCTTTTAAACGGCCAAATGCACATTCCACCACCATTCGGCACTTGCTCAGCCTGTAGTTGAACAGGTCCTGACTGCTGTCCAGGCTGCCTGTGTATGGCTTCATGAGCCATGGCATTAAGGGGTAGGCTGGGTCCCCAAGGATAACGATAGGCATTTCAACATCCCCAACTGTTATTTTCTGGTCTGGGAAGAAAGTCCCTTCCTCCAGCTTTCGAAACAGAAGAGACTGCCTGAAGACGCGAGCATCATGTACTCTTCCCGGCCAGCCCACGTTGATGTCGGTGAAACGTCCCTTGTGATCCACCAGGGCTTGCAGCAGCATTGAAAAGTACCCCTTGCGGTTTATGTAGTCGGTGGCTTGGTGCGCCGGTGCCAAGATAGGGATATGGGTTCCGTCTATCGCCCCACCACAGTTTGGGAATCCCATTGCAGCAAAGCCATCCACTATGGTCTGCACGTTTCCCAGAGTCACTACCCTTGATATCACCAGGTCTCTCATTGCCCTGGCAACTTGGATCACAGCAGCCCCCACAGTAGATTTGCCCACTCCAAATTGATTCCCAACTGACCGGTAGCTGTCTGGCGTTGCAAGCTTCCACAGGGCTATCGCCACTCGCTTCTCCATTGTGAGGGCTGCTCTCATCCTGGTATTCTGGCGCTTCAGGGCAGGGGAAAGCAAGTCACAAAGTTCCATGAAAGTGCCCTTACGCATGCGAAAGTTTCGCAGCCACTGGGCATCGTCCCAGACCTGCAACACGATGCGGTCCCACCACTCTGTGCTTGTTTCCCGGGCCCAGAATCGGCGGTCCACGGCATGAACCTGCCCCAGTAACACCAGGATTTCCACATTGCTGGGGCCTGTGCCTTGTGAGAGGTCCATGTCAATTTCCTCATCACTATCGTCGCCGCGCTGCAATCGCCTCCTCCTCAGCTGGTCCTGGTTTGGCTTTGGCATGTCCAGGAGGCTCTGCATGTTTTCCAGGACAATGCGCGTGGTGTTCATAGTGCTCATAATTGCCGCGGTGATCTGAGCGGGCTCCATGATCCCAGTGCTGGCTATGGCGTCTGGTCTGAAAAAAGGCGCGAAAGTAGTATCTGACGG
>NW_020664540.1:493356-498005 GCF_002925995.2 Terrapene triunguis | reverse complement strand
GGGAGGGAGGGAGGGGCGAGTGACGACATGGCATACAGGTACAGGGAATTAAAATCAAGAAAGGTGGCTTTGCATCAGTGAGAAACACAAACAACTGTCACACAGAATGCCCCCCCCCAAAGATTGAACTCAAAAGCCTGGGTTTAGCAGGAGGAAGGGGGGGAAGCAAATGAATACAGAATAAATCTATTTTTTACATCTTAAGACGACGGTGCAGCATGACTGATAGCCCTTGGCATTTTCTGGGTGCTTGGCAACAAATACTGGGCGCTTGGCAGTTAGCCTTCAGGTCTATTGCACGATCTGATACCCAGTATGACAACGATGGATACCAGTCGTAATATACTATCTACTGCCCAAAAGGCAAGGGGTTGCTGCTGTGTAGCAATGTTGCCCCATCCTGCGGATAATACGTCTGATAACCATCATCATCAAGGCAAGGGGGCTGGTGCAATGCAGCCCCACGGCTGCCAGCCCCATGTCTGCCAGCACCCAGATAGCCCTCGGCCTCTTCTGGGTGCTTAGCAGACAATATTGGGCACTTGGCAGAAAATAGCATACTACGACTGATAACCATCATTGTCTGCCCGGGTGCCCATGATCGACAGCCACTGCAGTACGATGACGACGGTTACCAGTCGTAATATACCATCTTCTACCAAAAGGCAAGGGGCTGGTGCAATGCAGCCCTACGGCTGCCAGCCCCACAGCTGCCAGCACCCAGATCGCCAATGAAGGCTATCAGTCATGCTGCACCGTCTACCGCCAAAAGGCAGTAAGCTGCTGCTGCTGTTTAGCAATGCAGTCCCACGTTTGCCGGCACCCGGAAGAGATATGGTGACGGTGAGCTGAGCTGAGCGGGCTCAATGCTTGGCGTGGTATGTTGTCTGCACAGGTAACCCAGGTAAAAAGGCGCGAATCTATTGTCTGCCGTTGCTGTGACGGCGGGGGAGGGGCCTGACGCAATGTACCCAGAACCCCTCGCGGCACTGCTTTGCATCATCCGGGCATTGCGATCTCAACCCATAATTCCAATGGGCGCCGGAGGCTCCGGGAACTGTGGGATAGGTACCATAGTGCAATGCGCCGGAAGTCGACGCTAGCCTCGGTACTGTGGACGCGGTCCGCCGACTTCATGCACTTAGAGCATTTTAGGTGGGGACACACACAATCGGCTGCATACAACCGGTTTCTATAAAACCGGCTTCTATAAATCCGACCTAATTCTGTAGTGTAGACATAGCCCAAGAGATCAACTCTTTCCCCACAGCCATGGCCTTCTTGGCAGCTACAAACCACCGGAAGAGTGAAGCTACAGACCAGGAGAGGGAATGTAGTGCCGGGGAGGATGGGGGCGGGGAGGGGTGAAATTTCTACAGCATAGGTCCAGTAGTTCCTGTTAAACATCCACAGACATAACCTTGCTCAGAACCCATTTCTGTGACTTGGCTTCTCCAATGAGGTGTGTTTTTGTCTGCCCCCCTACTTCTCCCCACCCCCCAAAAAAATGTTTTAAAAGTTGATAAACTATTTCCTGTACAGTCTGGGAATGCACATCGATATTGCTATTGAAGTACCTGGGAGGTGCTTAGACAAAGGCAAGGGGAAAGCACATGAGTAATTGATAAGCATCTACTTAAATTGTTGATGCTTTGGGGTAGGGTCCATCTTTCTGTTCTGTGTTTGTATGGCGCCTAGCATCAGGCAGCCCTGGTCCATGACAGAGGATTTCTAGGCACTGTGATAATACAAATAAACGAAGTGCTGCTAGTTTTTGTTTTATTTTTATTTTGCTCTGAGTCATCAACCAGAAGAAAGAGGTCGTGAGAGGGATTTTAAAAATAGTTGTGGAATAGATTAGGTGCAGAGATGATGTTCCCATGGGATAGGGGAGGGGAGACATGGCTGGAAGAGAAGGCAGAAAACACAGTGAGGGACAGGAAGAGTGAAAAGTACAGGAAACAGGCTAGAAACACACAAGTAGTAAGGTTGGGGTAAGGAGAACACGGTCATGGAATAGGTAGAAGACAGATCTATTACCAGCAGAAATCAGAAGAACGGCCAGGATGTGCCACAAGCACGGCAATTCTTCAGAGGGGCTGATTACAAGAGTACTTGGGGCAAACCAGGCACCCAGTTTTCTGACAGTAGGGAGTTACAGGTCATGTGCAAATAAGGACAGCTGAACCACTGCAAAGGAAGGAGAAGCTGGAAGCGCAACTTTCAGACAGGTTGCTGTGAGAGATGAAGCTAGATAAGAGGCTAGATTTTGCTAAGAAAGGGATGAGCAGGTGTTAGTTGGGGACATCTCTAGGAAAGGATTACTAGAATGGGAGTGATGGCTGTTGCAACATGAGCATCACACACACACACACACACACACACAAGCCATTGGCCAGAGTGTAACCGATTATTGCTGCAATACATGAAACAAAGGTTGAGTAGCAGTAAAAGAGAGAAGAAATATTGGGGTCTGAGCTTAAGAGGCACCAGCAACTCCCATTAACTCTGATCAGAATTATGGGTGCTCCGTGCTTCTCAGGATCATATCTGTTATTTGCCATGTATCCTCTGCCATATCTTATGACAGACACTGAAGATGGAACAGGGAGCAATCCCTTGCACTACTTCAGGTACTGAATTTCCCTGGCCTCTTGAATGAGGAATTCTGAATCCTAAGTTTGAGATGCTGCATTTCAGTGATAGGAGAACTGGATATACACATATATTTGGACACAAACTTTTGTAAGGTACATTTATGTGAACGCTGTTAGTATTAATTAGAAGCCTTTGCAGATTTAAAGTTAATATGCCTGGTTATCTTGCCTAAGTCACAATTTATATTTTCACAGCAATAAAGATATTTCTGAACTCTTTAGATATGTGGAGCCAATGACCTTTGTTTAGAGTGTATGCTGTTTTTAGTAGTATGTATTTTTAACACTGATTACAATTCTGAGGCTACATAAGTAATGCCTTTTATACTGCGTGATTTGAGTTTCACGTGTCATGTATCACCATCATATGGTACTTTTTAAGTTTAAAATGTACTGTCAATAACTGAGGTCACGTCCATCCATTCCCCGACCAACCCCTTCCCCATCCTTAAGCAGAGAGCCACCACACGTGCTACTGTCCAGATGCTGTTTTGTGTCCGCCCTTATCTTGCCATCTATCAGACAAAGAAAATCCAGAGCCAGTTAAGAACAAAGTTCTCTTCCCACACACAAAGAGGTGGAATATCAGAACACGTTTTTTTGTTGTTGTTAAGACTACTTAATACCAACACTGAGGCAGCCTGCCTAGCAACAAGTTGAAGTTATAAACTCATATCATCCTACTTGTGTTCCCATGGCTACTGTCACGAACAGAGCAGTGGCAGCTGCACAAATCAGGGAAAGGGGTCCCATTAGAGACATATTTAAGATTCTGAGACAGAAAACAATACCAAGAAGGTATGAATGCTGTCTGGTACACTTTCCGCTACAGCCCATCTCTCCATCCCCAAAACTGCTCTAACTAGCCTTCCGTTAGAGCAGTGGGTTCTCAAACTTTTGTACTGGTGACCCCTTTCACACAGCAAGCCTCTGAGTGTAACCCCCCCTTATAAATATATTATAAAATGTTTTTAATTTAACTGTGTGGATTTGATTTAAATCACTAGTCAGGAAGACTCAATTTAATGACGGTTTTCTACATAAAAGCACATTTTTGTTGGTCATTATAACCTTAATACATATTCTTCACAACTCAGATGTAGGTTTCATTTTTAGAAGGTACACACTATATATTTTTAAACAGTAATTTATTTTGAAAACTTTTCAGATTAGTTTTACAGCTGTATCAGAAAATGAATGATTGTTTGGTTATTTAATTTACCAAAGGTAATTGAAGCAGATATGTATAAAGCCATTGGGAGGTGAACTATCTCCAATTCAACAGGTTATTGGATAATATTTGGAAGATTTTCTTGCCATGCTGTATTAGGAGGAGAACATCACCAGACAGACATTTAAATTGTTTTATTTAACTAAAAACAACAACGTTAAGTATTCTGGATTTTTTTCTTCAACAGCAAACATAGAATATTAACAAGCATATGTCCCTTACTTCTCACATTTACCTCCAGACTTTTCTCCTTGTCCAGATCTATTACACCCCCAATCTTCTATTCATTGAACTTTTTGAAACTTTGCACTTTTAGAGAGGCAAGGGATTGACTCTGTGTACACAAATTTGCAGGGGGACAATAGAGTTGAGGGCTATTTCTCACCTCTATATATTTATTTAAAAACATTTTTGCTGTTAACAAGCATGTTATCTCTGGAGACACAAATCCACAGTTTGAGAACTGCAAAACTAAGCATCTCTGATGTTATCTTCTAGATTGAGCACTGAGTCCCATTGGGTAGATAGAAAGATTAACCTAAATAATCTATACAGAAGCCTGTGGAACCCCATAAGATTGGGTCTCTAATCCATGAACTATTGGAACTCATTTACAAACAACTTTTCTTAAACATTACATGAATAAATTGTCTCATACTATAGAATTAAAATTTATAATCCCTATTCCATGATGAGGTATCTTTGAGCTATAATGTATCTTTAGATAATGCTTTCTGAGGGGAAAAAAAAAAAAAAACCAT
>NW_020664540.1:480987-492956 GCF_002925995.2 Terrapene triunguis | reverse complement strand
AAAAAGATGTAGCAAAGGCCACTTGTCAAAGTTGTTTGGAAACAGCATGGTCTAACAGCTTTATTAGTGTTCCATTCTTTTTTCTTTAAAAGTTCAAAAATCGTAATGAAGGGCCCAAGCCAGTGTGCTCTTGATTCACAGTAAAGGCAATGAGACTAGAGGGCCCAGAAAGCAAGCATTTCAGTTCACATCTTGAGGAAAAAGGTGGATAAATATTTGAACTATGAATCCAGACTTTTCCAATCCTGACTTGACTGTTCCCCCAAGATGAGAAACTGCTTCCCTCTAGCAACATTTCCATCTTAATCTTTCACTGTTTATAGGATCTCCATAGGTTGAGTCTACAGTCCATGCTTTTTCAAATTGCAATGACTAATTATTTCTAACAAGGAAGGAAGCCAGCCAGTCACTTATGTAACAATATATAGTTGGGCTAATAGAAGCAGAATTGCTATAGTTACACATTATTCATTGGCCTATGTTTTTGCAGACTAAATATACAAGATCTAAGAGAACGATGTTTTAAGGGCATATACAGGTCTGTCGCATCTTACGCGCATTTAATATGTGCGATTTCAGCTTTACGCGGTCGGCAAAAACAAAACAAAAAAAAGAGAAAAATAACAATTTTAATACTGTACCTGTAGTGCGGGCGATTCCGCCCGCCATTCAACTCAATGTAATTTTGACTATACGCGGTTTTCGCATTACGCGCCAACTGCGAAACGGAACCCCCACGTAAGATGAGATTCGCCTGTACAAACTTTTTAATGCCCAAAATTTAAATCCAAATTAAAAAAAAAAAAAAAAATCTGTAAATCAGTATAGAGTGAAGTCCAAATGGGCTCAGCTATCAACCTGTGGTATAGACGCAGAACCGTACAATAATGGGCATAATCTAGATACCTATACAACAGCATAACTGCACAGATGCCAACTCACAGACACCAACTCACTTCCTGGCACTGTTCATTTCCAATACTGCTGCCACTCCACTGAAAGAATGTCAGAAGAGAATACCAGTAGCATCCTGCGTGGAAGCTCCTAATGAACTATGACCAGATGTGATGAAATATGAAAATGAGATGAGTATACACCAGATCTTCCTCTGAACAGGGGATCTTTGTGATTAGATGTTATCAGTCCACTGCAGCCTCCCCCTTCCTCCCCACCCCCCCATCAATGCAAGACAAACTCCATTTACTAATACTTCCTTTTGCAGAGTTCAAAGAGTTTAGCTGCTGTGCAGCACTGAATGTTTGAAGATGCTTGGCAGAGTGGGTTAGACACGC
The DNA here is from genome assembly GCF_002925995.2 of Terrapene triunguis. Lineage (NCBI taxonomy): Eukaryota > Metazoa > Chordata > Testudines > Emydidae > Terrapene > Terrapene triunguis. The sequence goes on along the minus strand of NW_020664540.1, from coordinate 491,664 downwards.
TAGCTTGGTCTCAAGACCTTAGACCAGAAATGAAGTGAATTTGGTGGTCTCAATGTACCTTCCGTACTAAAAAAAAAAAAGTTTATCACATCACTATCAGTCACATTTCAGCACAACTAGCATTATGTGCTCAAGACAATAGCAGAGGCTATATTGGAAAGGAAGTTTCCAAAAGGAAAGTTAAAAACAAAACAAAGAAAAGGGCTATTTTCAAAATGTAAAATAGAGTCTAAATTGTCCTGCAAGGAGGTTTTTCCTGTTCATTGAGAAAATTTTAGTTCAAAAGTCAATTTCATGTTTTCCAACACACATATTTAAGAGCATAGACTTCCTCAGTTTACCATTTGTTTTAGTTAATTTATATATAGAGGCTCAGAACCTCAAAATGTACGAGAGCAATTGGTAAAGATTTTACAAGGAGATCAGTCAAAATCCAGTTCTGCTTTCATAATTGGAGGTTCCTTGCTCCAGGTCCACTGAAGTAACCAGTCACTCTAATTATGTTACACTACAGGCCACTCAGCACTTAGAATTTGTCTTATTTTATAATTGTAAAGCACCATGAAAACCTATGCCGCAGGATCACAAATAAGGAACATTACTAAAAATTAAATTAAACAAGTTTCCAGAGAACCAGCTGCCTCAGCTGTACTTGCCTAGCATCTGTTCAGAAACCAATATGGATATTCAGAAGCTACACTGCACAGTTGAAGTGTTTTACAAACCACATCCAGTTATAATACTCCGAAGGTATGTGACAGGACAAGAGCCCCCGTAAGTGCATTGTACAGTTCCCCTTGATCAGAGGCAAGATTTCTGAGCTAATAATAAGAACTAATCACAGAGAGCTCTAAGCCTTTCACTTGGCCAAGTCACAAAACTAAACGAGGCTGAAAACAAAAGTTTTAAGAGCAACTCATTAAGCGGCAGAGACCAGCTACAACAAAGGATCCACTTTTCATGACTATCAAGTCAGTCCCACCATTCATACACGCATCAAAAAGTGAAGCAGTGACAAGCTTATTATGCAAATATTGCATGAGCCAGGCAGAGAAAGAAGCCACAGGCTCTGGCCACACTGACATTTGTATGTTTACTACAGCATTCAGGTTTTAGAAGGACGTTCTTCATGCTATTTAACAGCAGATAATCTCCGAGACCATCCGCATCCCAGCTCCAGGCATACCCAGTGAGCACCTCCTGCTCTGTAAGAGAGTAACCAGACTGACTGAAGAAAAAAGACACAGACCCAAGCAATCTTAAAAATGGTCTCTAAGGGCTAAGAGGCCCAGGGTACCAAAGCAACGCTGCATTCTTGTTCGGCTGTAAGAGGTACCATTACTGATACTAGAGATGCCTGAACTTGGAGACTGTCCGTCCCACCCCCTTCTCCCTTCCACAATGGAGCTTAAAAAGCACTTTCTTTGGCTAAATCACAAGCACCTGCAGTCATCTCCAGCCTTATACAGAACCAGCCAACGCATTCCCATTCCACTCCTGTAGTACAACTGCTATAAAGGGTGGCATAGACACGACATCAAGGCTCATCTGTGTGCTGGTACAGAGCCCCGCACAGAAGCCGGGGGTGGGGGGGAGAGAAGGGCTTAAGTCTCCCCCTGTTCTAGGGTTGCTGGGTATTAGTTCAGCCTTGAGAGCTACTCTAACTTGTACCCACCCATCCACGACTCCTAAGGGCCTTGAGGCAACCAGGAAATAAATACTTAGGACAAAGGAACCCCTCAGCCACAGCCTCTCCCCCATCCCCAATGCACTCCTTGTTAAGGCTCCTGTTTGGGGGCCTTATATCTGCTCTGCAGCATAGCTGGCACCATGGGGCTGTAGGGCACTGATTAATTGAGCCTTGAGGGACAAGGTGGCAGAGAAAGATGGGTCCTGGAAGAGAGCAAAGGGCTGAACAGTGCGGTGCTGCCCCCGTCACAGAAAATCTGAACAAAGGCCGTCACCTAAATTTTCCACAAAAAAATATTTTTGTCAGAAGTTTCAATATAGAAGTGCTCTGTCTGAAAACCAAGATACTTCAATTTGGAAGTGCTGCTGCGGTAACTGATGGGAGCTGTCGTTTGGGTGACAAACTCCCATTCTCCTCTATAGGCCAGGCTCCCTGGTCAGACTTAGTCTCCCATGAAGCTAGAGAGCTGCCAAGTTGATTTCATGAGGGGGCCTCATGACCTCCAGTAACGAGACTGTTGGAGAGGCCTCTTGGCATTGCCCAGTGAAGTGAAAGACAGCATCTTTGGGCTACTCACTTCACTGGGCAATGCCAAGAGCTTTCCAGCAAGGGAAGCCATACCAAGAGAAACAAGGTGAACCATCTAGTTCATTATACTTTTCACTCTGATTCCAAATGGAAGACCAACGTCTAACTGCCAGGGAGCTGCACCCAAGCTTCCTCCCTGCCCAGGCGTGGTCCCACAACTTCCGAGAGTTACTGGGACTGAATGTATTAGGGGCAGTATGAGCTGGGTCTCCCTGAGGCAAGATTGTACTGACCAAGTCTCTCAAAGCTTTAAAGAAATCAAATCAGCTGCCAGCAAACTAGCAGGGACTTGGCCATTCAGGAGGGACAGGAAACATTTGGATGTTTATGTGGCAGTTCTTAGTACATGAACAAAGTGGGGTGCATTCCCAGACCTCCAGCATTTCAAATGGCACCTCCTCACATTAAGCAGTTTCTCCCACCTTCTGTGTCCCTGGATCCAGACGCTTCTAGGGTGCTATTGTAATTCCTCCCTTAACAGGAATACTTCCCTAAGTCAAGAGTGCTCTGGTTTTATTCATTTATTTTTGTAGTATAGCAGGCAAGAGACTGGTGAAGGCCAGCTCTGCTGTAAGCAATCCACAGATGGTTTCTCCCTTTCTGTCTCCCCTGGCATCTCCATCATAGATCTGATTGAATTAGGGCACCCTCTGGATTAACCAGCCATTTGTCAGGAGTTCACTTCTACCGGAAAGAAAACAGGAGGATTCTCTCTGAAGATGACTGGACATAACAGAAGTCTGGAGATACAAGAACTGGCTCATACTTGTACTGCTGTAACTGAGATTAAAGGTACTTAGTTGCACTACAGCCATGAGAAGGAGAACTGCACAGGAGAAATTGTTTCTATCTTCTCTGTATTTATAGATTCAGAACAAGTTGTTCTCGTCAAGAAATTATATAATGCTTTTCAAAGTCATTGAAACCTAAATCTTATTTAAAAGTTATTAGCTATGCAAAAGAGTAAAATAAGTAACTAGGTTCCAATATTTCAGCGCATACAAGATGAACAAGCAGAAAGCGATCAGGATCAAGTAACATGCACGTTTTTTGTTAGTGCTCCCCTCCTCCTCCCCCCACATAAAATAAAATAGATTTCTATTCAGCTTTGGGACACAAAACATTCCCTTTCACTAAGTTTTTCCATTAAACACACAAGTACACACAGCTTTTTGTTCTCTTTTTTAAATCCTCAGTTTCTCAAAATGGAGAACTCACAATATATGCTGGCCTACTGATAACAAGTATAGTCAGCTAGCTGACAATCAAATGTTGGACTCACAATTCTTTATATTTACTACAGAGGGCAATGGAGGGGGAGGGACAGCTTTTCTCAATGTATTCATTAACTCAAGGCCAAACAGCAAAACTTATCAATATATAAATATTTATAACACTTATGAACAATTAAAAACTTACTTTTCTATTTAAGACAATAAAAGCAAGTCCTGTGTCAAGCTACAAAGACCTGGTTTACCAAAGCAACATGTAGTTGCAATACCTTACATTGGGCCAATGGGTGGGTAGGATGAGAAAGGAGAAAGAGACCGGTACTAATTTAAGGAAAGATTCTAAAAAACTTTGTCCATGTGACCTAGTCCTTAGAGCCCTGCGTGGCTACAAAATTTGTATCCCTATCCAATCCACAAAAATGGACCGCGGATGTGGATATCCAGATTTGCAGGGATGTCCTACTGCCAGTAGCCAATCCACTGAAGTCAAGGAGCTACAAAGTAAGGACTATTGCTCCACATGCATAAGTATTGCATATCCTTGGCTTTCAAGAATCATACAGATCATCATCAGGCCCTTGCCACATTCAATTTTAGCCATTATAATTTTAAAGAAAATAAAAGATCACCCAGAAGGCCACTTTAATTTAGAAGGAAATCTAGTTATTATTTGGCTCCAAAAGGAATCTAAAAATATATATTCTAGTTTTAGTATTTTTCCTAGCACTTCTAAAAACCTCTATCCCATTAGAGGAGGTTAGACTAGATGACCCTTCTGGTCCCTTCTAACCCTATGATTAGCCAAAAGGTGAGGGGTTCTCTACACACTTTTTAGTAGTTTTGTTTTTATTCTGTTTAATAGTTTGTCATTGTAAATCCAGAGAGTAATTAAGAAGACCTTATTCTTGATTTCATGTTGTACAGTATTCACAGCCTCTTTGGTCTGATCTAACTAATGTAATTACAAAATCTGAATCAACATCTTGTTAATGTCTTGCTCGACTTCACTTTATTTTGCAGAATGTACTTCTGAAAAGCCTTCCTAGTTTAATATTCTTTACTATAACTGCCTCACACATGTGCATTATATTTTTATAAATACACAAGAAACAGACTGGACAAACATGACTGCTACTTCTGCTTCTTATACTAATTTTGATTGTAAGCGTTCAGGGCAGGGACTGCCTGTTACTCTGTATGGTGCCTAGCACAATAGGGCCCCATTTTTGGTTGGTCTTTAGGCACTAGCATAATAAACAAACATGATTAATAATAAATATATCAAAGGCATACTTAACTTTAATGCTGAACTGTAGGTAAAAGCATTTACAGTCCCTATTCTAAGATCATGGCCATGATGCAAAAAATCTGGTCTACACTGAGTTTCAGCCTCCAGTACAGCTGCAACAGTGCAGATCCCTAGCGTACACACAGTTTTACACTGGCGCAAGTTTACCCAGGGGTAAGGAGACACTGTTTATACTATGAGTTTGTACCAATGCACCAGATAGAGTCCCAGAATAGGCCAGGGCAAAGAAACAACAGGTTTTACAATCCTTTGTTCCCTACTAGAAATAGGATGTTTGGTAAACTGAACCTACAGTCATCGTGCATTATTATAACACTATGCTGTTTGAATTTAGTAGTCATAGGAATTTCCAGGCTAAACAATTGTTTAGGGTTAAGAGATATAGACTCTAGATAACTAAAATTAACACTTTTTGTTGAAAGGTCAAGTTTGACTGGCATTATATTCCAGAAGTACAGTTATTTAGGAATGCATACTATTATTTTTAAAAATAAAATAAATCAAATAAAAAAAATGAATAGGGACGTTCAGAGGAGAAAATATACATTTTCGTGAACAATGTTTAATTGCAAAACTATCGAGGTAGTTTGATCAAATTTAGCATTAGTTTTCCAATCTATGTAAGTAGAACATAGATGTGAGTATACGCTAAACTCTTAATTATGTCTAAAAATTAGTTGCACAATAATGGCCCAATCCAAAGCCCACTGAAGTCAATGAAAGTCTGCTTATTTACTTTATATCAGGCCATTATGGACTAAGTACTGCATTGTTTACTCAGGCTGAACTTCCACTGAACACTGAAGTTGTGTAAGTTAAATTTATTTTTCCAGCTATGTCATACACTTCCCACCCCACTGGGAAGAAAGATGAGTCAGTAATGAATGCAATAACTTTTACATAGGTAAATCTACAGCATTAACTGAAAACTAGAATAAAATAAATGCAATCCTAAATGTATCCAATTCAGTCATAGCAGTAAGGGGGGGAAAAGTTGCTCTAGTAGAGAAATGAGGTAAGCTAGAGAATTGATTTGCAAGGTTCAATGAAAAGCGTAAAGTATTGTTGCAACACTTGGCTAGAAGCCAGTAGGATCCATGCATGTTACAGCAATGTTGTGCTTGACCTACAGAATGAAAAAGAGGGTCAATTGCTACCTAATAAGCCCTTCCCCCAGTGGGCAACCAAAAAATGGGAGTTCCCATGTGCAGAGAGACCTTGTATCCTATTCTGTCAACCAGAAGAACCAACGAGAAATGTCTACCCAGGAAGAAGACAGAAGAGACAGGCAATACAAATAAAAATCTGTAAATAACTATATGAAATGCTGTAACTAAAAGGATGTTCAACCTGAGTATCCACAAAAAATGCATAAGTTAACTGATTTGCAGAGACTGCAACAGTGTAAAAATTGAGAAAAAACAACCTATTCCATTAAATAAAAAGGCACCCAAAACATCTTTATCCTCTGCATTGAGAAGCTCAAGAATATATATTTCTGAATTTAGATTGATCTAATAAGTCAATTAACAGCAGGAGTTACTCTCTGGTTTGTTCTGAGAAATGAACTATTGTTATTTTCAAGTCATGTGTTTTGTTTTGTTCTTTTAAGCTGAGAGGTACAGAGGATTCAATTAAGTTTGAGATATGCAAGAGGCAACTCCAAGTGTTAAGACCTCCAGACAGTAGGAGGGTTTTCACTAGCTTTAACCTACAGTTACAAAAGAACCATTAAAAAACACATTTAAAAACTAAGGAAGTCGACAGTCTACCTTTACACACACAGCTGTAGACACATCTACACTATAATGTTTGAATCGCATGCCTTCCAGTAAAACTACAATTCCTTTGTTTGCTCACAATTTGCTTCCATACCACTTTAAATTAGCTTACAAAGAACTGCAGCAGAATAGATGGAATGTGGAACATTTTGGCAACCAACTGGTTCTTTTTAAGATTTTTTTTTTTTAAAACAGCCACATTAGTTTGACTAAAATAGCCATATTCGAATAGATTTCAAAAAGAGGAACAGGCATTTGTGACTTCATCTTTTTTATTTCTACCCTTATGGTCGAACCCACAAACATACAAGTCGTGTGGAGGGGGGAGCGGAAATCTAACTGCCATTTACGGTCTCTCCTAGCCAAATCAGCTTCTCTGCTTTTCTCCCTGTTTGCAAAGCGCCCTCTGGAAAGCATCTGGACTTCTTTTATTAACCGTTGGGGGGGGGGGGGGGCGGTTTTTTTTCTCTGGCCCTGAATGTCTCGTTTTGGGGGAGGGGAGGGTGTGTGTGTGTGTGTGTGTGTATTTTTTAAAAGTCCTGGGGGTAGGAGAATAGAAAACCCACTAAAGGATTCGATTTCATATTAGTGCCAGGGAATTTGATGAAAGTCCTTTTAATTAGTGCCATGATACTCTCTTAAAGACCCAGATCCCAAACCGATCATCGTGAATATGAAACTAACCACACCTGAAGAAAGAGAGAGAGAGAAAAAAGGGGGGGGGGAGAAAGTAGCGCGGCTAATCCCGCTTGCTTCCGTGCCACAGAGTAAGATATTCATATTTCCCTGGGGGAGGGCGGGGGCGAGGAGGGACGTAAATAGATCTATAGCTATAGTTTGGGTTCTATTTCATGGAAAAGGAAAGATCTCCCTTCCCCCTCCCCCCTAGTCTGGAGGCACGTTTCCCCTACACGTTCCCCCCTTGTTGCTGTTCTTTCCTTGGACAGCAGGGTGAACACACACACAAAAGTTGTTGATTTCCCCCCTCCCTTTTTAATTACGAGAAATCTAATACAACAAAGTGACCTCTCCCCCATCCCCTCAATAAAACAGTCTTATGTCCAGCGGATCAATCCAACCACTAACCCCCAACTCCCACACGCAGGATGTCAGATCTCCAGCCAGAGACACACACACACACACACACACACACACACCGCCGTTGGAGGCTCCTAACCCACTCACACACAATGGTGCTGAATCCTTAGGAGTCGCTAGAAACAAAATAACTCACCCGGATCAAAATCAGGAACCACGGCTTGGTACTGGGCTCCAACTCTCATGCCTCCTCCTGCTGAGATGTCAAAGAGAGAGTCCGAGTTAGAAAGAACGTGCTTCATTGATTCGTGTGTGAGAGAGAGAGAGATTAATAAGAAAATCCCGGAGCGAGTTTGAGGCTCCCACTTCAGGGGACTTACCATGCTCTTCATCACTAGAGGAGCCAGAGCTGCCTTCCTCCCAGGAGTTGCTGCTGCTATTTCCATTGGGTGCTGCTGCTGCCGCCAAACTTTTATTATTCCCATTATTATTAGCACTGGCGGCAGCAGTGGCATTATTATTCCTGCCTCTTCTCTTCCCTGAGACCTCTGGGCCCTTCTCTATCATGGCTGGCATTTGGGGGTGAACCTGGCAGAGAGATCAGAGTTAACTTGGGGGGCTGGAGGGGAGGGGGTGGAGACAAGGGGCTGCTGGAGCCTGGGAGCAGCAGCGGCTGGCAAAGCCCCCGGCTGGGGGGGAGAGAGGCGGAGGCGCTTTCAGTGTGTGGCCGCTTTAAATCCCCTGCACGGCGAGGGCTAGAACTTTGAGGCTCATCCCAGCGCTGCACTTCCCTGCACTGGGACACTCCTCAACCTGCGCTGCTGCCTGCACGGCCCTGCCTCCCCCTCCGCTCCCGCGGCCTCCCATTGGAGGCCCCCACATTTTGGGAGGCAGGTGCCTTTGCCATTGGCCGCCCCACCCCGTCCATCAAGCCGGCCCGGCGCTTCCGTTTGTCAGGTTAGGTGGAGGCGTATCGCCCGCTGTACGTGGTTGGGTTTTGCAATCTCTACGCCCAGTGATACAGCCCCTTCCAAGGCTACATTGTATCGGGGAGGGAAGGGGGAGTTTCACGCCTTGGCCCCAGAGGCGCTTCCGAGACGCGGGGAGCTTTGGGGAGGGGCTCGAAGAGGGGGAGGGGGTCGGGCGGAGGGGCCCCAGCGAGGGGGCTCCAAACCGCCTGCTTTGAACTCATCAGCATCGGGCTGGGAACTATTTTCCTCCTAGCGGAAGGTTACGCGGAACACGCCGCTCAGTTTGAATGGAATCCCCATACAAAGAGAGAAACTAATTGCTACAAAGTGTCCCCGGGCCGGGGCCGGCCGCCGCGGGGGAAGGGGCGCGCTGGGACCGGGCGGCGGGGCGGCAGCCAGGCTGGCGAGACCTGCCCATGCTTTGGCCGGGCAGAGTCGCCCCTCCAGCGCCAAGAGGAGTTTGGCTGGGCGGGGAGGAAAAGTCCTTGCAATTGTTGGAGTTGGCCAGATTGCCCCCTCGGTGGCGCCGGGTGGGGAGGGAGAACAGGGCATTAGCCGAGGGGCAAAGCAGCAGCCGCCACCCCACCCACCTGAGCAGCAGGCGCCTGGCAAGGGGACAATGGGCAACAGAGTTTAATGAAACACAATAAAAGCTGGAGGGAGATTGCTGCTGGCCGACCGGCACTGAAGTCAGCAGGGTGCCACACAGGTGTAGGGATCAGCCCTTGCATAACTGATAGCAGGATCAGGCCCTTGAGGGCCCATCCTGCAGACTCTTGCCCACATGACAAGCTTTGTTCACAAGAGCTGTCCCAGAAAACTGCTCATGTGCACGTTTGCAGGGTCAGGTTCTTAGTCCCAGATCCTCAAAGGCACCAAATATCTTTAAGGATCTGGGCCTTACATCTTATAGAAATAAGGTCCTAGCCAGGAGGAGTTTGCAGTGTAAGTGTCTGACCTTGTAGAGCTTTCTCTTGTGACATCCACGGGCTCACTCACATGAAAACTGCTCTTCTAAGGATTCCCAGGTTGGGCCCTGACAGACATATGGCTCACAAACCATACATCACACTCCACATTTCTTCCACTTCCAACCTGCAAACAGCTACGTGGGCAGACACTTGTGCCTGTGCAGATTCAACAGCACGACTGGGGTTTTGAGCCCTAATCCTGCAAGGATCTCTGCTCAGGCAAAAATCTGAGCCCACAAAGACTCCCCTTTAGGGCTCTAGGGCTTCACATGGGTGCAGGAATCTATCCACATGGAGGGAGTTGCAGGATCAGGGACTTTTGTCTTCATACCCGTTTGTACAGTGCCTACCACAACGGGGTCTGATCCTAAACTGAGTGGTGCTACGGCATTATCAATGTCAAACAATAATAATAATAGCAACCACAGTTTGGTAGGGCAGGGGCTGTGAAAGGAGTGAGAGGACAAAACAAGGGGAGACAAAGAAGTGAAGCAGTAAGAGCACTTTTCCTATCTCCCCCGTTTCTACTGAATTGCTATCCCTGAATGACGTTTGTTCAGGGGAAAAAACACTTTTACTCTTACTTTGCGAAAAAAGTCGTGACTATCCCTGCCAAAGAGAGACAGTTGGAATGCACAAGCTGTAAAGGTGTATTTACTATTTGAACAGTACAGTAGCATGAGGTAAAGCAAAGTAAATCTAGGATGGCTTGTACATTCTATTATTAATTCAAATTACCTCCTGCAGCAGCTATTTTTTATTGGTCAGCAGCACAATTAAAGCTGCAATTTGACTAGCTGCAGCTATCTGAATTTCAGACAAACTGTCTCCAGTCACACCCCACCTCCTCCGCCCCTCATTTAAATGTGAGGGAACTTGAAACGGGAAGAGAGAAAGCCTGCTGATCGAGATATTGTGGGGGTTTTTAATATTTGGCTTATTTACTATTTTACTGATTATTCTGCCTTACACTGGGCAGGTCTACACTACACAGTTTTGCCAGGATAGCTATGTTGATTAGGAGTGTGAAAAGTTCTTCCCAAGTAAATTAAACTAAACCAAATTAAGGCCACCTCAGTTCTGAATGACAGCATCCA
>NW_020664540.1:452772-480977 GCF_002925995.2 Terrapene triunguis | reverse complement strand
AGGCTCCACAGTGACAATCCTGGAGTCTTATTATATAGATACACATACACAGTTTGTGTGTGTATTTTTAGATAGATTCGATTCAATACACATACAGTTTGTGTGTGTTTTTTTATATATATATATATAAAATCACAGTATATATGCGCACATATAGAAAAAATCCACAGTGTTTTATATTCTCTCCCAGTATATTGTAAAATTGGTTATTTTTGCAGTAAAAATGTATTGCTTTTTCACTAATTCAAAAAACTAATTTCACAACAGCAATTTCTGGTTCCACATTTTTTTTCACAAGGATGTTCTAAATCACGGGAATAATAAGTGATGCTCTCAAGCTTCCAGCATAGCAGCTGCAAATATTTCTTGGTGCAAAATGTGTTAGTTCTACAGTATAATACACACATTTCATGAGAGACAGAAATGCAAACTTGGCAGAATGTTAGTTATCCTTTTCTGTATTCTAGGCTCCAGTATTTCTACTTCAGAAATGTGGGTGGTAGGAATAGTTTCTGATTTTCCTTTGAAAAGGACTTTGAGTTAGATACGAAAGGAGTTTATGTTGACACTGAGGCCCGAACCCTGCAAAGACTCCTGCATGTGCTTACCTTTATACACTTGAGTAGATCTGTTTAACTCAGGACTAATCATGTGCTCAATGTTAAGCATGTGCATAAGTCTTTGCAGGGTCACAGCCTAATTTTGTATTTTTTCTATGGTTATATCTCTTATATATCACCTTTGGTGACTGTATGCTCAAAATTAGGACTCAAAATTAAAATATGGTTTTATATTATAGTATTATGTATTTTAATAATAAACTATTGATAATTTTACTTTCCTAACAACTGTTCAAACAACACTTACTGCCAATTTTATAAATCATTTATTATTTTCAAACTTGATCGAATTGTACTACACTTACATTAAGTAGCATTTAGTAGGAGTTTTCCCACTGATTTGAATTGGCGCAGGATTAAGTCCCATATGTCCCTACCCCTGCACAGAATACAAGTGACAAGGTGGGTGAGGTAAAATGTTTTATTGGACCAGCTTTTGGTGGTGAAAGAGAGAAGCTTTTGAGATGCACAGAACTCTTTTTTATAGAGTTCTGTGCAGCTCAAAAGCTTGTCTCTTTCACCAACAGAAGTTGGTCCCATAAACAATATTACCTCACCCACCTTGTCTTTCTAATAGCCTGGGACCAACACAGCTACAACAACACTGGAATAGAAGTGGCAGATGCCTCCCACGCAAGAGCCATCTGTTGGGATGATGGGGAACCCATTACCATTCCTGTTTCCACAGGCCGTAGTCCCTCCCCAAGCCTGAGATCTGTCCTGGATAAGGGGGACTCCCTCTCTACCCACCCAAGCAGAAGAGTTTATACATGAGATCTATGTTACAGCAGTGAGCGTCCATGTTAACGCTCCACCGAGATGAATGGGACAGCTGATGTCGGTCAGAACTATTGTTTGAGCTGTTTGCAGACTTAGGCAGATATCGCTGCACTTTTCCAAACTTTTCCTTGCGAACCCTGAGGGCTACAAAGGTAACATCATTCACGTAGACAAGCCCTTAAGCTTCTAACTTTTAAATGTTTGTTCCAACTCCCCCTGCTTCCCCCCCCCTTCCCACCAAAACGTTTTAAGCTTTGAGAGAATATAATAACACGGTGTCACAATTTGTGGTTTTTGTCCTATGGGACAAACTTAAAAATCCATCCCAAACAATATAGAAAACTCTGCCCAGAGCATCGATGAGTGTGTAGGCAGGAACCACATACACACTACAGTATTTTATTTTATTTTTTACAGATAACAGTGGATGCACTTTTGGCTCCCCGTGAATACTGACAAGTATCAAGTGAGAAAAGTTTAATGCAACAAATTCCATTCCCCCAGTTTACTTCAATTGCCCTTGATACAGTTGGATCTTAGCAAAAGTCTACCATTCTTAGGCCTCAATCCTGCAAGCTGATTTGCATGGGCTGACATATGAGCCTGCACAGAACCTTCACTGACTTCAGCAGGAACCCCTGCAGACAGAACATTCTGTCCACATTGTTCAGCTTGTAGGATTGGGGCTTTAGCCCCTGCTCCTGCAATTGAGTGCATGCAGGTGCACCCATGTACAGTAACTCCTCACTTAACGTTGTCGTTATGTTCCTGAAAAATGCGACTTTAAGCAAAACAATGTTAAGCGAATCCAATTTCCCCATAAGAATTAATGTAACTGAGGGGGTTAGCTTCCAGGGAAATTTTTTTCACCAGACAAAAGACTATATTTTTTATAGTGTGTGTGTGTGTATATATATATATATATATATACACACACACACACACACTATAAGTTTTAAACAAACAATTTAATACTGGTACACAGTGATGATGATTGTGAAGCTTGGTTGAGGTGGAGGAGTCAGAGGGTGGGATATTTCCCTTATTGCTAAATGATGAACTAGCACTTGGCTGAGCCCTCAAGGGTTAACTCTCTCACTCTACAAGGCAGCAGGAATGGAGGGAGATATGCGCATTTCCCCTTTAAGTACACTGCCTTGTTAATTAGATCAGCTTGCTGAGACCCCAGCTGCTGCAAGTCCCTCCATCCTGAGCCCTGGTATTTCCCCCCTGCAAGGTGGGGTAAGCGGGGTGCAGGAGCAGGGGGGAGGGGGACACCCGGACATTAATTAGCCCCCCTCTTCCTTCCCTCCCCCCTGCACAGCAAGCAGGAGTCTCGGGGAGCAGCTCCAAGGCAGAGGGCAGGAGCAGCACATGGCAGTGGGGGGAGGGATAGCTACAATTGATAGCCTGCTGGGCAGCTGCTGCACAGGGAACTTAGGGGAGTGGGGAGCTGATAGGGGGGCTGCCGGTCCACCCTGGTTCCAAGCCCCCACCAGCTAGCTGCAACGGGCTGCTCTTCCTGCAAGCAGTAGACAAAACAGGCAGCTGCCAAACGATGTTAGAAGGGAGCATTGCACAACTTTAAACAAGCATGTTCCCTAACTGATCAGCAACGAAACATCGTTAACTGGGACGACTTTAAGTGAGGAGTTACTGTACCTACACAGAGCTCCACTGAAGTCAATGGGGCTATGTGTTGGCTCAGGTGTGTGTTCACATGCAGTCAGTCAATTGAAGATTATAAATGTTTTGGAGCAGGGACAGCTTCCTAGCACAAAGTGGCCCTGATCTTGACTGGAGCCTCTGACCACAACTGTAATATAAGTAAACAAACATGGTTCATCTTCTGCTCAGCAGTGAGGACACCAAAGCAAAAATCTTCCCCTCCTTGTAAACATAATGATCTCAGTTTTGTATATTCACTCACTGATGGGTATATTAGTAGATCTTATTTTCAAATAACTTTTGAAAAAGTGGATGATTAGTTTTGCCAAGCAGTAGGGTTCATCTACTGCCAGCCAATAAATGAGAACCTTTTTATTGGCACTGATCATATTAGGCATACAAGCAGCATATACACTACATATCAATCAGTGTGATCAGGAGCCATCTGTGGTAATGACAGCTAAACTATTAACTGGAGTTAGAGAGGAAAGATGATCTAGTGATTAGGGCACTAGCCTAGGACTTGGGAGACCTGCGTGCAATTCCCTTCTCTGCCACTGGCTGCCTGCATGACATTGGCCAAGACACTTAGCTTCTGTGTGCCTCAGTTCCCCATCTTACAGATGGGGAGGATAACAACACTACCCTAGCTCACCGGTGTTTTGAGAGAATAAATCCATTACAGAATGTGAGGTGTTCACATACTACAGTGGTGGGGGGCCAGATAAGTACCATCGATAGACGTGATTCCCAAGCAAAGTCCTCTGCTCCGCCATAGGGTCAAGAGTTTGGATAGTCCATCAAGGTGACAACACTGAAGTTACACATGCACATGGTTGTCAATTGCTGTAAGAAAGGGATTACTTAACAGAAAACCATTCCTAATTTCCTCAGTCTTGAGAAGCAGCTCTCACCATATGTATAATGTATTTCAATATTCTTGTTTAAACCAGGTATATATATTCTAGCAATGGCCATGCTGCAGCAAATGAGATAACTTTGGTCACTCATAGTAGAAAAGATAGTTACCCTGTCTGCATACTGGATTTAATACTTATTATTATTCGTATTACTATCACACCTAAGGCCCTAGTCCGAGACCAGGACCCCATTTTCGTAGGCAGTGTTCAAACACAGAACAAAAACATGGTCCCTGACCCCAAGGAGTTTACAATCTAGGTATAAGGCAAGAGACAACAGATAGATATAGACAGACGGGGAGTACAAGTCAATACTGTCTCGTCGTTTGTCAGCATGGCAGGGAGTGGTCTCTGCACATTAAATGACTATCAGAAAAAAACATTAAGCATTGAACAAGATGTCTCAGAATAAACATTAAGGTTCTTTCTCTAGGTGTTAAGTCACTGTGGAAGCAGATCAGAAACTGATTTATAATCTCATATTAGAGCTCCATGACACCAGCTTTACACAAGATTTAGGCTGGAATTGTCAAAGCAGTTTAAGGAAATTAGGTGCCCAATTCCTATTCACTTTCAATGGGATTTGGGTGGCTAAGTGCCAGATTTTCAAAGGTATTTAGGTGCCTAAATATACAGATAGGTGCCTGGTGGGACTTTCAAAAGCACCTGCACACCTAGCTCCCATTGAAATCAAGGCCCAGTCTACACTTTGACACCCTCCCCCATGTAATAACCTCGTGACCCCTGAGGGGTCCCAACCCCCAGTTTGAGAACCCCTGCTCTAGAAGCAGTCTTTGGTTTCCTGTGACACACTTCCGGCTAGAACAAAGAAGCCCGGGGCAGGGCAATAGCAGGCTGAAACTACACAGAGTAGTAGGAAGTTTTGCTATCTCAGTTCTATGCACAGTTCCTGTTCATAATAAAGGGTTTATTCTGACACCGCTCAGCTCCTCAGCAAGATACAAGAGTCTTTAGCTGTTATGGCTGTGGAGAAAGCTCCCAACATGTGAACCAAGTGTAACCCAGTTCTGTAACTATGCAGAAAGCAACAGCACTGAGAGGTGTGAGCTATGACATTCAGTCTCAGTGATGTGTTAACTCAGATGCCCAGGGAAGATCATTTAAATGTAAATATTGCAAACTATTTAATTGCTCAGGTAACAAAGGGGACAGAGGGTCCCAAAGCTGCACAATGTCCTGGGAGTGATATTTCATTTTGATAACAAAAATGGGTGATGTTTGGGAGATGTCTATGTCACGCTGTCTGGAGTGGCTCATGACCGTGAATGCCAGCCTCAAGGCAGACTGTCAAGAAGCAGGACAGAGGCCCCAAACTGGTTGTATGTTCTATAATTAGATTTCACCAACCCAGTAACTAGTGTGAATTCCTAAAGCACTATAACAGTCTTCCCATGTAGTCACCCCTTGGGCATTCCAGTCTATTTTGTCACCCAGGCAAGCTGGACTTAGTCTTGGTCTACACTAAACCCCCAAATCGAACTAAGGTACGCAACTTCAGCTACGTGAATAACGTAGCTGAAGTTCGAAGTACCTTAGTTCGAACTTACCTCGGTCCACACGCGGCAGGCAGGCTCCCCCGTCGACTCCGCGGTATTCCTCTCGTCTAGCTGGAGTACTGCAGTCGACGGCGAGCACTTCCTGGTTCGACTTATCGCGTCCAGACAAGACGCGATAAGTCGAACCCAGAACTTCGATTGCCAGCCGCTGAACTAGCGGCTGGGTGTAGACATACCCTTAGTGATAGATGGCTGCTTTACACCAAAGATCACAAAATATTCAGGTTGCTTCCAGTCCCAAGAGACCGGTCACTTACTCCAGGTCAATTTGTGCCTTAGCTCTCACACCTAAGACAATGCTTGTAGCCAATCCTGTAGTAAACTAACTCAGGATTTATTAACTGAGAAAAGAAATGAGAGAGTTACTACAAGGTTAAATCAGGCAAGCATATATACACAAATGAGTTAGTCTATGGTTTTAGAAGGTGACAGAATTGTAATAATCTGTCAGCTCTGAATGTTTTTTAGGGCTAACCCAGGTTGACCCTGGGGATTTCTGCTTCTGCGAGAGTCCAAAAGGAAAAGAGAGGGATTTTTTTTGGTCACCTATTTTTATTTCCTTCTTCCAGAACTCAAGCTGATGAGACGAGCCCTTTTGCATGCAGCCTCTTCATGGGTGTGAAGGGGCAACTAACAAAGTCTTTGTATTGTGATGTCTCACAATGGCCCATTTGGTTTTGATCAGCCTTCTTGATGGGCAGGAGATGATCCCTCCTGACTGGGTTCAGAGTTTCAGAGCAAACATTTTTTTACAGTTATAAAGCAAAAACTTAAATATTACCTTATAGCATGTGACAACAATATTATAGGTGAGATTATTAAATGCTTGTAAGTTGCTGCATGAATTAAAGTCTAAACACATTTTTATAAGTTCAATACCCATCTTAACCATACTAACACACAGGTGAAACAGATCAATTTCCAGCAATGAATTTGTCAGTGCTTGACTGAGTCCTAACGCCTTGGCAAGAGCTGGCACCTGGTCTGCCAGCATCACAGCCACAGCATTATTTCCCCCCCCCCCCAATCAAGAAGGAGCCACGCCCAAGGAGTGTAACAGTGCCCAAGGCATATTCAAGCCTTACCAAGAGAGAGCCAGATTCAAGGAACCCATTGGAGCAAAGCAACGACACAATGATATTTTGAACAGCTTCACAATCTATTGTGTGTGGCATCTTATTTTGGCCAATCACATGGGTGGAGTTTATTTTGGGGGCAGAGGCTGAAAGAGTACCACCACCTTCTCCGCCTACCCCACCTGATCCCTGCAGATGGGCAATAGTGAAGGAGATGAGGTGGTTGACACTAGGATGGGATAGCGAGAGTTTACAAAAGGAGGGCCCAAAGGAGATGCTGTGGGGGTGGGAAAAGAGGGGAAATGCTGTGAATGAAGCAAGGACCAGAGTTAGGGGAGGTAGAAGTGCCATGGATATGAAATTATCATCACATACACTGGTGCCCTTGCTGGATGCCTCAGCAGAAAAGCGAAGCACTAAATGTACACACAGAGTGGTATCTTCTCCCCTCTAGAGGTGGTCACGCCAGGTCAGGATTGAGGCACATTAGCTAGTCACTGTGAGGAATCTTGCATGGCTGCCATCTTTGCTTTAATCTAATCTATAGATAAACAGAGGGCTTCAGGCTTCAATCTGGCACCTTTCAGAAGCATTACATTTCAAATGAAAAACTCATGTTTTCAAATATATCTCACAGCATAGACCAGCGTTGGTGGGCTAAGCAAAATGCAAATGAGTTTCTTTTAAGTAGCCCATTTAGTGCAGGCTAATGTAACAGGTGACCTTGAAGATCATCACTATCTTTTCATAAACTTTTTTATTACAATTCACATTTTCACCGTATCTTCAATAGTATATAACAGGGGTAGGCAACCTATGGCACACGTGCCGAAGGCGTTACATGAGCTGATTTTCAGTGGCACTCACACTGCCAGGGTCCTGGCCACCGGTCCGGGGGGCTCTGCATTTTAATTTAATTTTAAATGAAGCTTCTTAAACATTTTAAAAACCTTATTTACTTTACATACAACAATAGTTTAGTTATATATTACAAACTTATAGAAAGAGACCTTCTCAAAACGTTAAAATGTATTACTGGCACGCGAAACCTTAAATCAGAGTGAATAAATGAAGACTCAGCACACCACTTCTGAAAGGTTGCCGACCCCTGGTATATAACAACAAACAGAGATCCTGGGTGTAACTCTGGCCCTATTGAAGGCAATGGGAGTTTGAAGACTGAGATATCAGCCAATGTCTTTATCTTCATACCACCCGGTCTAGTGCAATAACGGAACATGTAGTGTACATCACATACACCTGATCAATGAAACTGAAAGGTGGCAAATTCAAAGCTGATTAAAGGAAATGCTTTTTCATACAGAACATGATTTGCCTGTGGAACTCTTTGCAACAAGATATCACTGAGGCCAAGAGTTTAATGGCATTCAAAAGGCAATTAGACATTTGTGTGAATTACAAGAACATCCAGAGCTATCAGAGTAAATGCTATTTTAAAAAAGAGCTTTGGAAGGGATATAATCCCTCATACATCAGAGTTTAAATCAATCTTGAGTTACTGAGGCTTGGGAGAAAATTTTCCTCAGGGAGCAGGTATCCTAGAACTGCCTACTTACTGCAGGGTTTCTTGCATCTCTTCTGAAGCATAGGGTGGTACTGACCATTTTTGGTGGCGAAGACAGTGGACTAGATGGCATATTAGTCTGACCAACTATAAAAACTCCTATGTACTACTGTCTCATAGTTGAGCAGTTCCAGTGCTTTCACTGGCCAGGATCTTGTTGCAAAGATCCACATGTGAGGAGTGGCAAGGTAGCACAGAGGGAGAGGAGTGCCATCTCTGCAACCCCTTAGATTCCACCCTGGTGCAACTGTCTTACCACTGGATCACCACAGGTAAGGGGCTCCATAGATTTCTAGGGCACATACGAGAGCTCTGTACAGATTTCCAGGAAGTAAAACAGCTGGGAGTTCCATTACCTCCCTCTGGGCCGCCTTTGCAGCTGCTTACTGAGTAGCCAGCAGCAGGGTAGCTCAAATAGGAACCAGGAAGGGGGGCCCTGTTGAGCACCTCCCACCAGAGGGAAAGGAAAGTTCTGCAAGGGAAACTATGTTGAGTTTCTCTCCTCCCACAGACTTTTCTGTAGGAGGTGGCAATCTGGCCCTTTGTAAGCATTAGAAAATCACTTGAAATTTCTCCAAAACACCAAAAATGTAGAAGGAGCAAGGAAGATATTGTAAGAGTGAATGGAATCTGCATGAAAAATAGGCCCCAGAACAATGGGCTGTTCTGATTCACACCAGTATAAATTGGGAGTGACTCCACTGAAGTCACTGCATTTCTCTTACACCAGCGTGAAACGAATCAGGCCCAGTGTGTCTATGAACAGATTGTTGACTCTAAGGCATGCTGTCAAGACTGTAGGGTCAAAATAGCAAAAGCATCAGTGCTATTTTCTAAAGAAAACCTCAAACACGTGCAAACGGAGAGAAGATAAACCAGTAAAACTTTGATTTAGTGTCAAATGTCTGAGGGATTATCAGCATCTAAGGAACAATTTAAAAATTAAGAAAATGTCGTGACAGTACCTTTTAAAATCACAATAAAACAAATGGCCACACACTCCTGAGTCCCTTGCTTTTCTTACATTTAAGACTGAAAATACTGCATATTTCCCTCATCCTCCACAAGAGCAGCAACCATGCAGCTAAAATGTTGTTTCTTGCATACTGGGTTCTTTTTGATAAAATGTTATACTCTCACAACAACCTGTTGTGGAGATTCATCTCAGGAAACAAGGAGGGTTGGGCCAGCTTCTGATGTTTCTATCGAGCCCTTCATTTTCAATTTTTATTTTATTTAGTTTTTGCCAGGAATTTATCAGTGTTTATTACAACAACAACAACAACAGGTGAAAATCAGTGCAAAAAACTATTAATAATTTTTCTGGTAAATATCGGGGTTTATTTTGGTGGACGGAAGGATGGGGGGGGAAAGTATTCAGTAGATTAATGCTTTCATGAACGGAATGTGGTTTGCTGCAGAACTAAAACAGAACTCAAAACACAATGCCACTTCTGAGTTTAAGAAAACCATATATCTCTAACCTCCAAATAAAACTTTTTATTTGAATAAACAGTTTACTGTTGTAGACTTAGAACTATTAGCCTGAAAATATTTACATTTAATAATTTGCAGCGCATATACTTAACCCGTTTATCCTGTTTTTGTTTTTTAAAAACTTTTGAATATTTCATTGGGTTCTGAAACATATTCTGATACAGAATTTTGTTTTCTTCTCATTTTAGCGTGTCAGATCTTTAAACTGTTATCTGCTAACCGCTTGAAGTGTATACGTGGTGGGCATGAGATTCATCAGTACGTGCAGATGCGCATGCACTTCAGAGCTTGTGTGCATGCCTGTTTGTTTACTGTGTGTATCTTCTAGACTAATACATAGCCTTACTTCAACAGGTAGGTTTGCATATACACACAGACTAATGTAGTATCATAATATATATGTCATGCAATGTATTGTATTTTCCTAATAAAACAAGTTATTTTTAATATATTTGAATGATATAAAAGTAGGGTGAAAATTGGAAAAAAAACAAATAATACTTTTTGTAAAACCTGGGATTTTTTTGGTAAAAATTGGTTTAAACTGAAAACGAAGGGCTTATGTATCTAGCTAAACATTTATACCATGCTCATCACTATTACATATCAGAATAAAACCAGTGTAAATCTAAAGTGACTGGCATAAAACTGGCATAACCCCACTGGAACAATGGAAATACTCTGGTTTGACATCAGTTTATTCAAGAACAAGAATCTGCCCCTCTGTTGCTTCTGTGAATCGTGGTATTGGTTCTGATTGTTTCTCTGATAGAGAGGCCAGGTGGGTGAGGTAATATCTTTTATTGGACCAACTTCTGTTGGTGAGAGAGACAAGCCTGAGAGCCACACAGAGCTCTTCTTCAGGTCTGTTTCTCTGATAGGCAGTAGTGATTTAAAAGGAGCAGTTACAGTCTCATGTGTAAATGTGAATAATACTTGCTCTTTAAAAAATAGAGTTTTCACACGACAGGCACTAATGGGCCTTTCAGAGCTGTTATGGTCTATCTTGTCAATTTGGTTTCTATTCACACATGCTAAGTGAATCTGTATAGCTTAGCTAGGAATCCTTCAAAATATGCTTTATACGGGAAGAGCAGCTGTGACTTATTGTGAGTCGTGATATGAGATCATCCCTGCTCGTGGGAAGGTAGGATCAGGAAATCAGAATTTCCCTTTTGGTGCAGATAACGTTACTCCCCATCACTCTTTCATCTATCCTGAAAGGGAGGAAGGAGAGACAGACAGAGTGGAATTATCCCCTCATTACAATACTGCTTCAGAGACAGCTTCTCCAGCTACTCTCTGCATGAATTAGAGTTAGAGGCCTGATTGTCAGAAGTGCTGAGCAGCTATAACTCCTGTTCAAGTCAACAGGAGGTGTGGGCACTCAGCAGCACCTTTGAAAATCAGGCCCAATGTGCTTTTAACCAAAGGTTTTTAAAAAGCCTTACATGAAAGGGGGGGAAATTATTGCCAGAGCTTCATTGTGAAAATGGACTCTCAGTATATATTCAGGTTGATTGATTTCCCTGTGGCTTCCACATTACAAATTGAATAATACATATACTAGTCTCAGTATTTTGTTACCTGCTTCTTACACTGCCAGAAGAGAAAAACAAGTTGCCTTAATTGTCTTCCCATTCATAAAAAAAGCTTATTTTTCATGCTATGCCAGTTCAGATCTGAAATGTGAATAATTTTATATCAGCTAAATACTGCTGATCATCTACACTGTACGGAGCAGATACACACCAATATTCAGTGGCAGTGTGAACCTGCTTTATGGAGCTGAAAGTAGTAAAAGAAAAAAGAAGATATCAAATGTCATTTACTTATTTGTTCAGATGTATTAACTGTAGGCTCCTGGGCTCCTGACAAAACAATTTTATAATGAACACCATTACAGGAGCTGATCCTCAGCTGGTGCAAGTCGGTGATGCTCCATTGAATGTAATGGCTCTGTGCTGATTTACACCAGCTAAAGTTCTGGCCCAACACACCTAAAAAGGCCTACATCTATAGATCATATAAGCAAAAGATAGACCTCCGACATTGTCTTCCCAATGTATTTCTCCCCAGGGCCCACTCACTACTGGAATCATAGACTTGTCTCCACCTAGGTGCTTATACCTAGTTCCCATTGCTGTACTATTTGAGCGTCTAATCATTTAGTAGCCATCTCCAAGACTCTCATTTGAAAAGGCACAGAGCCAAATCTGGCACAAACAGATCAGATATGTACAAAGGGAAATCTTGACAGCATCTGTGAATAAAGAGTTTAAGAGAAGGGAACAAAATAATACCACATATGTTAACAGATTGAAATGGTAGCTATGGTGACCACAGATAGACAAAGAACAAACCAATTTGATTGAATTCAGCCAATTCTCTCAGCTCACAAATTGCAAATATAAAACTAAATTTTTAAAATCTGTGATGAAATGATCATACCAAATACATTTTGCACGGTTCTATTTGTCTGTTTTTTAAACTTTTAGTTGCAACCACTAAATTCTCCCTCTTAAATTAACTAGATATTCAATCAAGTACTGTTTACCTCATTAAAATATGGATTTTTTAAAATGACTGCTCTTTGTTTGCACTTCCTAAAATAGCCAGAAATAATGAGTGTAAAATGACAGACAGGTAGAAAATAACTCAGGGTGATGTCCTCTTTATGGAACAATGGGTGAATTTTGTAGGCTAACAGTTTGTCTACACACAAAAGTTGCACCACTTTAACTATACCAGTGTACAATGTAGCTATGAAAAGCCAGTGGCTTTGTTTACTGTGTATTGCACCTTTAAATGTCTTAAGAACTCTGCAGCAGCCATTTCGTTCTCAGAGTTATAGTCAGTATAGGGGAGACACATACTGTGCTCTCCCATAGAGACTTTACTTTGATTCTATCTAAAATAGTCCCAGCTTTAGACTAGTTGTTCTTTGTGCATGGAAAAACATAACAATATTCCTGTCTGAAGCATTATAATCTTTTTAGGGGCAGATACTTTCCTCCGCCCAGCCCCTCAGTCCCACTCTGGCAGAGTACAGGAGGCGGAGCTGGCATTATGCTGCAAGAAGCCAGGGGAGAACTCCCCCCCCCCCCCCAGTGCAGACACAGCATAAGGCTGCTGTAAGTGGCTCTGTGCTACCCCCTTGCAAATTCCCACCACAAGAGGTGTGCAAGGGGCAAAGGAGGATTGTCCATAGTGCACCCCTCTAGGGAGATTCTGGAATGCTTCAGATTGTGGAACATCCCATAAGCAGCCCTCAGGCTGCTAGGGTAAAGCAGGGCATGGGAAGACTGCTCTGACTTACACAGGATGCTGTTTTATACCCCACACGGGGGGAGGGGCAAACGGGGTCACATATCCCCCCGATTTGCTGCTTGACTTGCAGTGAGCATGCTCAGTAACACTGCTGAAGACTGCTGCCCTCACTCTGCACTCCCCCCCCCCCCCCACACACACACTATCAGCAGACACAGATCATCTCTGCTCCTGCACAAAGGTGACTTCAAACCATCTGTATTTCCCTCATCTCAGGGATGTGCATTCTGTAATGGGCCTCCAGGGGCACAGCACAGAATCTCACCCCCTAGTGAGCAGGCAAGGCACTTCCATTCTCATGACAGACTTAACAGTTTAGTATTTAATAGTATGTCTACAGTAGCATTTTGCAGTACACTGTAGGCTGTTAAATTGATAACAGTATAGATTTGCAACATGGCATTGTTGATGTGGGTGCATTAACTTAGAGTTTCCTGTTTTTGCTGCACTGACATTCTCAGCTGTATTGTAGCATTTTTGTTCTGTTTACTTTCATTGGGAGTTTATAAAGAAAAAAATTAAACAAGAGTGATCACTGTTCAAATGACTGTATATTATGTTGCCTGTGTTTTATGTAAGAGAGAAAGGATGGTCTTAACTAGCTAAGGCCCTGGATCACAACTCAGGAGATTGAGTAAATTTCCAGCTACGCCATACACTTATTGTGTGATCTAGGGCACATCACTGAATCTCTCTGTTCCCCATCAGTGAAATAAGATGATAATACAGCCTTTCGCCTCCTTCTCCCCCACCCTGTCTGTCTTGTTTAGTTAGATTGTAAGCAATTTGAGACTGTCTTGGACTATGTGTTTGTACAACATGTAGTACAGTGGGGGTCTCTAGGTGTTGCTGTAATGCAAATAATAATTTCAAGGTCTGGCAGGGAAATTCAAGTGGGCAGGCACACGGTGTATCTGGAGCTCCACACATGTTTACTAAAATGCTCAGGCAAGGAAATTAAAGGCAGTAGGCCAAATTCAAACCTGTTGCAATTCCAGCGAAGTCAATGGAGTAATGCCAAGTCTGAATCAGACCAAGTATATATGTTATGATCTGGTATTTCTTAAAAAGAGGAAAGGTCACCACATAAGGTGGATTGGGCCAAAAAAAACCTGATGAGGTTCAACAAGGACAAGTGCAGAGTCCTGCACTTAGGACGGAAGAATCCTATGCACTGCTACAGACTAGGGACCGAATGGCTAGGTAGCAGTTCTGCAGAAAAGGACCTAGGGGTCACAGTGGACGAGAAGCTGGATACGAGTCAACAGTGTGCTCTTGTTGCCAAGAAGGCTAACGGCATTTTGGGCTGTATAAGTAGGGGCATTGCCAGCAGATCGAGGAACGTGATCGTTCCCCTTTATTCGACATTGGTGAGGCCTCATCTGGAGTACTGTGTCCAGTTTTGGGCCCCACACTACAAGAAGGATGTGGAAAAATTGGAAAGAGTCCAGCGGAGGGCAACAAAAATGATTAGGGGTCTGGAGCACATGACTTATGAGGAGAGGCTGAGGGAACTGGGATTGTTTAGTCTCCAGAAAAGAAGAATGAGGGGGGATTTGATAGCTGCTTTCAACTACCTGAAGGGGGGTTCCAAAGAGGATGGAGTTCGGCTGTTCTCAGAGGTGGCAGATGACAGAACAAGGAGCACTGGTCTCAAGTTGCAGTGGGGGAGGTCTAGGTTGGATATTAGGAAACACTATCTCACTAGGAGGGTGGTGAAGCACTGGAATGCGTTACCTAGGGAGGTGGTGGAATCTCCTTCCTCGGAGGTTTTTAAGGCCTGGCTTGACAAAGCCCTGGCTGGTATGATTTAGTTGGGAATTGGTCCTGCTTTGAGCAGGGGGTTGGACTAGATGACCTCCTGAGGTCCCTTCCAACCCTGATATTCTATGATTCTATGATAATCACGAAGTACAACACACCACTCCTACATGGCAATGTTATTGTTTGCCATAGTTAGGACTACAGAATTAGCACATAAAAATAAAATGTTTGGTCACTTTTACCTAGAGAGTTCCATGCCTAGATGAAAATGCTAAAAGAACAGTTTCTTCACTTTTATGTACAATAAACCCTCACTAGATGGCTCCTTACAGCAAGCAAATATGAGCTCAACAGCAAGAATACCAATGCGATCTTATATGTAAGAACACACACAATTTTATGCTAATTGGGCTTTCTAGCTGTTTGAGTGCAATGCACATACAGGGTACATAACACACTGGTTTGTGGCTGAGCAAACAAGTAGCTACATGAGTTACCAGTGACACTATTTTATGACTGGCAAACCATGAGTCAGACTGGCACTGTCATCCCTCTCAAGTTTAATACGCCCCATGCCCTTTTGTATGCATTTTTAAGTAAATCTGTTTCACATTCAGCTGTCTAATTCGGAGAGCAAAGGTGGGCTGGGGCAAGGAGGCTGGTGGGAACAGCAGATTCCAGTTGAGGCAATAGACAGTTTTCAAGTCTGGAGTCCTATATGTCACGTAAGCAAAGAGGTGGCATGCACCCTAAAATGGCTCTTTAAAGTCACTATCACAGGAACATTTTATCTATAACACATATATTAACAGGTTGCTCTGTGCGAAAGAACAAAGAGAGAAACTTGTTTACTTCTCATTCATACTTCACGCACAGTGTGATTCAAGGTTGTGCAAGTCAATTGTGCATTCATTAATGAGTGACAGCAATTGGTGCATATTCCATACTTGGATAAACATGTTTATTACATGTTTGGAAGATGTATGTGAAAGTGGTGGTATTACACAGGAAACTAGAGACAGTTTACACTGTAGAATTAAGGGTCTGATTTATAGCCATAAAAGGAAAGGTGCATTTGATACTCCACCCCTTTGCAATACTCTCAGGTCTATCAGTGGTTCTCAACCTGCAGCCCAATTAGCACACAGCTGCAGCCCATGTGACATCCTCAGGGCCACACAGGTAGTATTGGATGCGGCCCACAATGGTAAATTGGTTGAGAACCACTGGCCTAGATGCTCCAAGGTCATTAGGTACCTACCAATCTGGGCCTCAGTGTTAGTGGGAGCTGGATCAGGCCCAGGATCTCCCTATCAGCTCCTATAATTGCTTTATTCATTGCTTCCCCTTTCTATTCTGCCTCTGTGCTGGGCATTGCGTTCACTGAGAACTAGCTGAGGTATGCCAATCTATTTTACTCAGTTCAGTCTCTTTAAGGGAAGCATTGGAAACAAAGTTTGAAATACGAGCAAACTCTCACAGCTCAAGCGTGGCAGTTTATTTCTGAACACAATCGGTATAGATGTTGAAAATCAACATAGATAATATACGGCAAATGTATTTGTAATCAGCCCACAACGTTGATGTAAATGTTCAGATTCAAGAATTATAGCAATTACATTAAATAACTCACTGGAACAATTTCATTATTGGCGGCCAAAGAGGATAATAAAAGTATCCCAAACAAACACAAGCTGCACTGGACCAGCCCAAGAAGTGGTATCCTAATATGGTAATAACTGATCATCTAATTAATAAAATTGTTATCTTCCCATGTAATTGCACCAAGGAAAGGACAGGACTGATCTCTCAGCATCATGGAGTTCTGGTCCATCTGCAATTGGATATTTAAAAAAACAAAAAAGGGAAGGAAAAGGAAAAAACCCACTCAACTTTGTAAGTTATTTAACTGTTTAAGGTTGCTTTAACATTCCTTATGAAGAAATAACAGATACGGATTTGGAAATCACTTGCGCTTCTTCAGTTTTTACTTACTTCAAGCAACTGCGTAGCCCTTCAAGGCAATTTTAGGCTAACTATACCAGGGAAATCTATACATTTCAACCTTTTTAGGCATCTGCACCAGATTAAATGTTTCAATTGTTCCAACTAATGATTACATTTAAGGTTATGCCTTTGGGGCTGGGGAAGGGTGGGACCTTAGGGGCACAATGAAGTGAATTCTTTAAAAAAAAATATTGAACAAGACAAAGGGTAAAATGTTCAAGTCAGTTGGGTGTTTCTAGGAGCTTAATTCCCCATTTTCTGGAGAGACTGAGAGTTTGTCTGCCCAATAAAGTTTTATCAGTTATACCAGTATAAATATATCAGTATAGTTAAACTCATATCACTCCTCCATCTGGACACTCTTATTCCAGTATAAAAGTGGCTTTTTTTCAGCTTAGTTAAAGACCATTCCCAAGCCACATAAGATAAATTGAACCAAAAACCCTCCCCACACACAAACAACTTACAACTGGGGCACCATTTCAGACTTTGGTGGGGGAGGGGCGCAACTTTACCCATGATTTCAGGGATTACTTAGGCACCTGAAAACTCTAGGGTTGTTTTTGTTTTGTTTTTTTGGTTTGGAGTTTTTTTGGTTTTTGTTTTTTTGTTTTGCAGATAACTTAGAAATTAGTTGACAGGAGCACTGTATCTAATTCCTATATAAAGAAAGAAAAAAATATATACACAAACACCAATTAAAGCCATATTTTAAATTTATATGTAAATTTAGAACAATCAGGGGATAATACAGCAAGATATTCCCAATCCCAAGCCTTGAGATACCAGTTTTGGAGCCTTAACACATAGTTACTCATTCTCTGACTCCAGATTAAATTTGATCAGTTAACAAGAAAAATTTTTTAATTCCTACCCTTGCTTAACTCTGAAATTCAAATTGGGTTCTTTCTGCTTCTTTCATCTTCACCAGCAATGCATTCAACAATTCCGTTGATGTATGAGGCCAAACAGAATACAGTTTGCTTTCCTTGACTGATATTGGTTCCTGCACCATTAAGAGTAAAAACATGTTTGTATCCATAAAATAAACAGATTTGACTTGAAATAGAGAAAGTAGATGTATTTCATTGTAAAAATGTCACCACAGAGCCGCTTTTCTGACCACAACTGGACTTTAAAGAAAAACCCACATTTATTTTTGTCAGGCTGGACATACAAGATATGCCAATGAACATTCTTATTATCCATCATCTGAGGGTACGACTCCACTACCCACCAGATCCGTGGGTAGTTATCGATCTATCGGGGATCGATTTATCGCATCTAGTGTAGACGCGATAAAATCGATCACCGATCGCTCAGCCGTCGACTCCGGAACTCCACCGCGGCGAGAAGCGGAAGAGGAGTCGACAGGGGAGCGGCAGCGGTCAACTCACCGCCGTCCTCACGGCCAGGTAAATCGACCTAAGATACGCCGACTTCAGCTACACTATTCGCGTAGCTGACGTTGCGTATCTTAGGCTAGGTCTACACTGGGGGGAGAGGGGGTCGACCTAAATCATTAGCTAGGAGAGTGTGCAGTCTTGAGGGTAGAGTAGCAGAATGGGGATCCGGGCTGAGACACATTTCCAGTTCTAATACTAACATGTTCTGACATCTTGTGGCAAAGTCACTTAAGGGACACTGGTTCGGTTTAAAATTTTAATGTATATTTTTACTTTGTTACTAACTCTTGAATACAACAATTGAAACAATTGCAGAAAAATCTTGATTACTTTCTATCATTTAGGCTACTTACTTTTTGCAGTTCACCAAGCTTGGAATAGATCATTTAACATTTGGAAACTTCTTACTAGTGCAGTGGGTCTCAAACTTTTTTATTGGCGACCCCTTTCACATCGCAAGCCTCTAAGTGCGACCCCCACAATAAATTAAACACACTTTTTAATATATTTAACACCATTATAAATGCTGGAGGCAAGCAGGGTTTGGAGTGGAGGTTGACAGCTCGCAACCCCCCATGTAATGACCTTGTGACCCCCTGAGGGGTTCTGAGCCCCAGTTTGAGAACCCCTATACTAGTGCAAGGCCCCACGAGTTTATACTGCACCTGCCTGGGGCTCTAAGGGTGTTACCTACTACAAATAATAATAGACTAGAAACTGACTTTAAACAGGAGTCAAACTGACACTTTCAAGTCACTTTCACTTCTGTTTAAAGGCTAGTTACTTTCCAGAAGGCTCATAAACCCAACAGGGCAGTGATTGAGTTGCAGTTCTCACAGGAAAATATTTAAAACCAAACACCAAGAAAATTCCACATTTTAAAGTTGAGAAAAAAATTGAGTCTTGTTTACTATTTAGCATTTGTATATATGTATTTTTAAAGCACCATTCTGTGTTTGGATGACGTGCCTCAGTTCCCGTTGCTGTAAACTGGGAATACTACTACTTGCCTGCCTGCCTGCCATATGGAATTATAAGGATTAGATTGAGATCTGTGGGGCAGGAACTGGGCCTTCTTATTGGTTTGTATGGTGCTGAGCACAATGAGGGATTCCTACTGATTAAGGTCTTTAGGCGCTGCTGTAATATTAGTCAGCTGGTGAGATGCTCGCTGGTGGTAGCTGAACGGGACTTACCAGGCGGTTGGGATGTTGGTGGCATACAGGTTGATCTCTGTGTTGACCAGCAGCACAGCCTTCATCCCCCAAGAGCTCAGCACCTGCTGGCAGAATTTGCAGCATAGTATGGACATACACCTTCCCTTGAAGGTGCAACTGCTAGTGGACATGATGGCTCTGGATGAGAAGGGTCTGTCCCCATTCTCTTCCCACAGAGACATGAGGCTCCCTGCTTCTCTGAGGGCAAACAGACCCCAAGACCCACTTAGCTGCTCCTAGCCCCGCACTGTTCTTCAGCTCCCATTCCCTAGGGATCCTTGCCCCAGGGACTGTTTCCCCTCAGCTGCTCTTCCCATACTCACTGCCCACTCCCTCAGGACTCACCCCTGGAGATTGACTTCCCTTTCCCACTCCACAACTCCCCCCCCCACTAGTGGGGGCCCTGTGCTCCCCCTCTGCTTCCCACCACCACCAATGGGGACCTTCTGCTTCTCCTGCCCACCCGCAGCACAGGATACCCTGTGCTCCCACCACCACCACCACCAGGGACCCTATGCTCTCTGCTCCCATCCTGACTGACCCCTTCCTTGCCTGCCCCACCCCCAGAGGCCCTCACTGCCCCTCCCAGGGGCCGAGCCTTGTTCCCTCTAATGACAAACTCAGGGTCCCAGCTCTGTCTGCAGCCCTGATACAACAGCTGTCTGTCTACCTCCTGTTCCTTTTAGTGTGACAAACCACACTGATAGATGGGGTAATCAAAATCCTGGAGCATGACACTGGTGTCTGAGAGCAACTTTAGATTCATTGAGGGTCAAAGCATGTGCAAATAAATAGGAAGGAGGCAGCAGTAGCATACAGGATCCCAGCATAGATTTGATTAAAGCCCATATCATCCCCTCCCATGGTGAAACCATATAGGAGTCTGCAACCCAGTGAGGAGAGGGAGAATGATCTGGTGTTAAGGCACTAGAATGGCACTCAGCAGGTCCAAGGTCAACTTTCAGCTGTACCACAGACTTCCTGTGTGACCTTGGTCAGGTCATTTAATCTTTCTGTGCTCAATTCCCCATCTGTGAAATGGGGGTACTACTTCCCCAGTCCTCAGGGGTGTCATGAGGCTATATGCATTAATGTTTTGGAGGAGTTAGATAGCATGGCAATGTTGGCCATAGAAATAACTAGATAGAGATTCCCCTGACAGAATTCCCACTGGATTGTTCGCTCTGAGTGAAAAGTTTATAGGAGGATCATCCTGCAAAATGCATGGCTGTTAGGGCAGCCCTGGAGCCCAATGCCTCTGCACTACCCCTCAGCATATCCTGACAGCACAAGACCCGAACTGCCAGCCCCTCACCTTGCCTGTGGCAGCCCCTGGGCCTCCACCCCTCTCTGAGGTTCATCAGTTGGAAGGGGCTGCATGCAAAGCTAATACCAAAGGTCATTATTAAGTTATGTGCAGCTTTTCTGCAGGCTTTATGGGAGATGGTGCTTTGTCCTGACAGCCCCCAACAGAAAGATCCAAAATCGACGTTGTTGGTTTTCCCTATTCTCCCAAAAAATCAATATAACTGAAAAACCAGGAGTTGGACCCCTCTTGCCCAAAAACAAGTTGTGCGTTCTTACAGACAGACTTAGAATTATAACCTGCACAATGGCTAGGACAATCCCGTTTTTAGCCACGATGCCCTGCAATGTGATATACCTCCCAGCAGGACACCATATATACTATCTTATCTCCTAGACACAAACCACCAGTTACACAACAAGCTGAAGACTGAAGAGGAATTGTGGCCAAAGAACATTTACCTATTCAACCTGGATTACATAAGAGTGACATTGCACCTATCTTGTGAGTGACAGTGTAACAGCTGCCATTTTGGCTGACACACTGGGGATTAAACTGGGGAAGTCCAGAGCTAAAAGCAGGAGCTGTTACAGTTTGAGATAAAGACACAACTCATCTTAGCTTGTTGATGCTATAACAGATTTACACATAGAGCTAAACTGGAATGTGATTTTTCATTCTGCAAAAATTTCCAAGATTTTGGGGGGGAAATTAGTTCTGTAGTGGAATGAAAAACAATAATCTCAGATTTTTCACAGAACAGCTGCTTGGCTTCCTGGCCAGCAGCCAAGGAGCTGAGTTACCCACCTCCACTCCAGGAGGGCAGCCCAAGAAGCCAGGCAGGTGGGGAACCAGCCATCTGGCTCCCCCGGTAGCCAGCCAGATGGAGAACTGGTCACCATCTCGCTGGGGAGCTGGTGTGCCTGAGTCCTCTAGGTCCTAGGGAGCCCTGGAACCATGACAGCCCAACTAGCGAGCTGCTAAGGAGCTGGGGAGCCCTGGGGACCCTAACTCCAAGGCAGCCTGTCTGGGAAGCTGACCCAGAGCCAGGGACCCTATAATCCCTGCAAGGTCCGACTCTACTCATATGGTCTGCAGATTGGGCACAGAGGTTGATCTGTACCACACACTGACCAATGAGTTACACTAGCATAAGTCTCAACTAAGAGAAAAGCATTTTAAATGCCTAGCTTAGGCAGAACACGTATTTTCATGCGTATTAGCCAGCTGAAGGCCTAGGTTTTATCTCAATCAGCCGACACAAGTCAAAATACAGCTTGTCCTGCCTACACCAGGTGTTTAAAGTACGTTGGTTAAAATATGCTAGCTACCATCTTTTTAAAAACACCTTTTTGCTAGTCTAGACATCTCCCAAATGAGTGAGCTAGGCCTCCTGCTGACTGATTTAAACTACAAATGATGCACATTTGTGCATGCAAAGCAAATGAATTCAGATACATGTGTAAAAGTGGTCAGACAAAACCATATGGTATGTAATGTCCAGATTCATAAAAGTGGTAGCCCTGTGTGTGTTTGTTCTGCTAAAGAAGCAGTTTTGACTGAATGAAGCACAGACCACTAGAAAAAATACATGCAAGATAGGTCATTGTCTCTTGGGCTGTCATGTGCTATGCAGAGAAAGAGTTTCCCTATTGGATAAATCCCACATAATCCACAACATTCAATGCCTTTTGGCAGAGTGAGGGCAGATATAAGCCCAAACTCTGTGCATTTTCCTTTAAGAACACCTTGTGCCAGCCAGCCTCTGAGCCCTCCCTCATGTCCTCATTTCAGTGTTTTCCCTCAGCATTCTCAGCTGAATCACTCTTGCATCACTGACATCACTGTGGGCAGCTTTCCATATATAGGTGTGGCAAATGGCGAGACCTCCAGCTCAGTCATAGTCAAGTGGGGATGAGCAGTGAATCTTTGCCAAGGCCCCGAATCAGAGTTCTGTAGGGACTTGTGCAATTTTTGCATCCTGAGTCAAGTTTTAGGCTTAAAAGAGAGCAGATCTGGGATTCCCTTTCACATAGGCTGCAGATATTGTGTTTCATAGAACAGATCCTTTAGTCTCGGTATCTTGCTGGAGTTGAAGGCATTTGTATTCAAATCCTTATTTAGACTCTAATGCTATTTAGTACTGGATAGAGGGATTTTATACTGGAAATGGCACAGTTGACTTTACTATTGCCCAAACACACAATTAAAGCTTTAAGATGCTGTTTCCTCTCCATTGTGTTTACATTGTCCCCGATACTCTCTCAGAAAGTGTTATTATTCTGCCACATTTACTCTGCTAATAACATTTACTCTGCCCAGTGTCTCTCCTCCACGTTCTTTTCAAGACTTTCACCAGAGTGAAAACGATGTAAATACATGTAAAATGGTTATCATTAGTTCAGGTGCCACTCACAGTACTTTGAATTTACTTAAACGTATGCCACAAAAGTATATATTATAGCACCACTATACACTAAGTTGTGTCAGGCATTCCCATTGTAAAGCCCTCTTTTCAGGAGTTAAACATCTTTACTGATTATAACAATACATTGCTCTTATGGCTTTGCTACATTAGAAAATGTGAGCTTAGTCAAATATGGTTGTGAAAAGTGAAGTTAGCTGACACCATCACTGGTGTAGGCAGGCCAAATTGTGATCAGCATCCACACTGACCAGTCAAAAGCAACAGAGAGTCCTGTGGCACCTTTAAGACTAACTAAGACCAGTCAGTCAGCATTGTGTCAGCTAACTCCATGCGTCACAATTTTATTGAACTTGATAAGAGTGTAATGTAGGCAGATCCTTGTAGAAAACCTATCATCCAGAGATCTCAAAGTGTTTTACAAGCAATAACGAAAGCTGATACTATACGAAATAGGTACATGCTTCTGCTTCACATATAGCTTATCTGTAAAACATGTACAGAGGTATGTGACTCACTCAGTTACACCACAAGTAGGTGACAGAGTCAAGAACAGACCTGATTCCCAAGGCCCTACTCCGACAACTAAACCATACTTCCTCCAACAATGCACTGGGGGAGGGGTTCCCTTAGAGGCCCCCAAACCAAATTTATTTAAATCCTAAAATGGTTAATACATGCAAAGGATTAGCTTCAATCTTGTTTTATTCTCAAACTAACTCACCATTCTTACTTATGGTAAATCTCACCTATGGGAGCTTTCAAAAGCAAAGAAATCCTTCCTAAGCCTATGTTCTGTGCAGATTTAAAGGTTGTGTCAGTGTTTGCAGTGAAATATAGCACCATCATTTCTCTCAAGTGTAGAAAGGAGAGTAAGTTCATGAAGAGCTGATCACAGGAACGGGGCCAAACTGAGTTTGAGTTCACAGAAAGGATATGCTTTTTTTTCCCTTGGAAAAAATACAGAGTAGGGATGAGATTAAAGTTTGTTTCATATTCACTGTGTAGACCAGGGGTAGGGAACCTATGGCACGCATGCCAAAGGTGGCACGTGAGCTGATTTTCAGTGGCACTCACACTGCCCGGGTCCTGGCCACTGGTCCGGGGGGCTCTGCATTTTAATTTAATTTTAAATGAAGCTTCTTAAACATTTTAAAAACCTTATTTACTTTACATACAACAATAGTTTAGTTATATATTATAGACCTATAGAAAGAGACCTTCTAAAAACGTTAAAATGTATTACTGGCATGCGAAACCTTAAATTAGAATAAATAAATGAAGACGCGGCACACCACTTCTGAAAGGTTGCCGACCCCGGTGTAGACAAAGAGTAGCATTGTTCTAGGTCCAGTGGCATTCCAAAAAAAGCACCCCAAAGTATTGGTTCCCAAGTTCTGAGGCTTCCAATTCAGCTGGGGCATCCAGGCTCCTGGTTCTCCTTCAGCCCCCCTGCCAGGAGTCGGGCAACCCAGCTGGCCTGGGAGTCAGGAAGCTCTGTGGTTCTGGCTCCAAGGCAGTCAGCATGGCATGACCCTGGAAGGTCAGGGATCCCAAGCTCCAGGGAAGTTCGCATTGCAGGTCTGACATGGACCCTGGAAGCCCATGCTACAGAGGAGCCAGCGAGTGAGCTGGAAGGAAACCAAGCAGGTTTCGAAACCCTGCCGGGTTCCATTAGAAATTAGTTGAAATTGAACCATTTCTATTAAACATTTTTATTTAAATAAATGGGCAAATTATGATGAAAAAACTTTTCATCTGAATTTTTCCAACCAGCTCTGGTCAGATGGCTCTTGATGTTAGTAAAGCTGGAGAAATACTGCAAAACATTGTCCACAAGTACTTGTTTGAATTTTAAAATGAATTCTTGTGGACTGTGTTCGAGCTCCATTGTACTTGCATTGTGTGAAAGTTCCAGCTGATAAGCTTACTGGCAGGAATGTTCTCAGAAACACAGAATTTTAAAATGAATGCTACACAATATTTCCAGAAAGCAATTTTTGAATTAATAGGCACAATCAATCACAACACCAAAGTCCTGATTTTAGCAGCTAAATTCATCCCATCAGGGGACCGACTCATACCATGTGACTTGTATGATGTATGACCAATCAAAACAGCTCAAATGTTAAATACAGCTAACTGCTTGATAACACACAAATTGCCAAGTATTAATTGCAGAAATTTAAGGAATAGTTATGAATAAATACATTCAAGATTATTAGAATTTGCATGCAGACAATTTGTGATAGAACACGTTAGGATTTTTGTCAAGTAAATTATTCATTGTGAATTATTTGCCCAGCTGGGGATGTTAATTGATACATTTCTTCTTCATGTATTTGATACACAAAAAATGTTTGTGTTAACCAAAGCTAACATCACAGCACTGTTGGGAAGAGAATTTTGCCAATGATTACTTCCTTTAAATATGAAATTGGGATCAAAACAATAAGGTTCTGATTTTTCATCTATTTTTAGTATATATTTAGTATATTTATAATATACTTCTCCATTGATAGCGATGAAATAATTGCAATAGACATGCTATGAATTTACAACAGAGTGACATCTTCAATGCTTTGATGAAATATTTTTTCCACAACTGCTTTGTATTCTTCAATCTTCATATTGATTTGGGCTGTAATCCCCCCTGCACTGCACACGCACACACACACACGCACGCACACACACAAAGCCCAACTACACAACATTGGTGAGGGGGGAACTCTATGGCAGAGACAGAGCACAATGGATTTGAGCTAGGGCTGTTCAAATATTTTCCATCAAAACTGTTTTCATGGAAAGTTTGGGCTTTGATTAAACAAACATTTTCACAGAAAGTGTCTGTGTTCCCTGGAAAATATTAATACGTAGTTGAAAAACCAAACACTCAAAAACTGATTTTGTGTTTGTTTTTGCCAAAAACAAAAATATTTCAGTTCAAAATAAGCACTGGTTTTCAATATTTTGCCAAAAAGTCAAAATTCACCACAACAAATAATCTCTTTTCTGATCACCTCTAATTTACACCTGACTCATAGGCACGCTCCGTCACAGCTCCTTTGCAGCCACCAGTCCAGCATCTGGGCTGGTACAGTGGACATTGTTCTTCTGCCTGGTTTTTGGGTCGCTGTGTCTACATAAGTGTAGATTCAGCAGCATCTGTCCATTTTCTAGCCAAGGCCCAATGGGCTGGCCTATTTAAGACTGGCATAAAGACCTGCTTTTTAGAGTTCTCCAGTACTCCAGTACTGGTATACATCCTAATAATCCCAAACCACACCACCATCCACACACAGATGGCTAACATTGTTGGAGGACCTTACACACACCGCACACATGAGAGAATTTCATTCTTGATTGACTAGAAGCCATTGTTTAGTATTTGGCTTCCTACGAAGATGTCCTATTCAGCCCATTTCTAACAGAGGTCTTACAGCTAATTTAGAGTTCAGTTTTCATCTGCGGTATAATAAAACAAACTGCAGTCAGGTAACCTCTTAATAAATGAAAATTTGCAATAAACTATGTGAGCATCACAGAGACATGGAAAGGATGAATAACCTAAAGGTACCAGCTCGAACAAATGCACTGTACATATATTGCATACATCAGTACTGGTTCTTATATCCAGGAATCCTTGATAATGATTTTTCCATCTAAAACACAGACAATTATTATAATGGCATAATTTGTGCCGCATAATTAAATAATACCAGCATTTTTATTATAAACCCCTTTATAGGAGTCTATAAATTACTTTTAAATGTATGCTGTAAATTAAAATTTGGACATATGTATTCTGTAAAATGTAATGAACATTCACTCAACTGCCTTTCTTTTTAGAGGGGGTCAAGTTCTTAGGTTTATTTTTTGTTGTTGTTTTGTTTTTGGGGGGTTCCCTAAATGCATAGGTGAAATCATATAAGTCTAAAATGAGTTTTGTTTCAAATTAAGGAAAACAGAAGAGAACAAAAGCAAAGTTTTCATATGAGAGAGATTGAGAGAGAGAGAGAGAGAAGCATAGTGTGTATGCTTCCTCCATACAGTTTGCCGCAACTCTGAGAACAAAATGGCTGCTGTGTCTGTATAGCAACAGTGTGCTTAAACATTTAAAAATGCAGTACAGAGACAACAAAACCACATAGTGCACTGGCAAGGCCGGCCCTAGACCAAATGGCTCCCCAGGCAAGGAGCGTCTTTGGCGACCACCCCCCTCCATCACTTTTCTCACATTTCCATTCCTTATCTTCAGGTAAATCTGCTTTGGGGTCATCTTTTATTTTCTACTGGGGAAAACAAACAATATTAGGGAGAGCAAACGTCTATGTTTCGCAGTCTTAGAAAGTCATCAAACATTACATGTTAAGCATGGCAAAAGACGTAACAGTATTTCTTTTATATTGTTGCATAGACAGGGGTTTGATAGATATCTCTGGCATCTCATTAAATATGTCCTTTATTAGTAGCTACTTACACTCTTCAAATCTTAAAACACAAGTACACTTTCATAATTACACAATAAAACAAGGTTCACAATATTGCAGCTGGGCTCTCAATTTGTTCTCATATCTCACTGCCTGACTGACGACGCCCTACCCCTTATATATTTGCGAGGGCATGGCTGACAACATTCTAGGAGGCTCAAGGAAAATGTACTTCTCAGAAAGTCTGGAAGGTTCCACGAGATTCTACAAAGGTCCAGAACATTCTAGGAGGTCAGTGAAAAATGAATCCACATACGGAATAACTGAAAACATTCTATTTTCCCTTTTGTCACTAACAACAAAAAGAGGACCCCGAGCCCAGCACCCCAGGCGGTCGCCTGCCCCGTAAATCTGGCCCTGTGCACTGATATACAGCACACTTCCCTCAGTTGGAATTCAGCTGCCACTTTCATTTAGCCTGATCCTGGCAGAGGCCAGCATTCTACCTTGAACTACTGGGATTCAACACTGCCTACATTCCAAAGGGAGGTGTTGGGGACCCCCCCCTAGGCATAGCTACCAGGTAACTCGGGAGAG
>NW_020664540.1:389708-452762 GCF_002925995.2 Terrapene triunguis | reverse complement strand
CCAACGGACCCTTTGAAGTCCGCCTCGAGCCCCTCAGGCGGTGACAGAGGGGAAAGAATAGCTCAATAACATATTTTGTAGCCAATCAGGCCCAAATCTTGAGCAGCTTTCTGTGGTCACCTAAGAACCAAACACAGCAGAAACCATACAGGCTAAACCTCCCCTGGTGCAGCCACTGCCAACCTACTGCTGGATGCCTGGGCTGTGGGGGCTCCACCTGTGCTCTGCCTCTTCCCCGAGGCCTCCACCTCCCACCGCTGTCTGGCGAGTCCCTCCTTGCTCCTCTCCTCCACTCCACCCCCCCTCTCCAGAGGTCCCCATTGCTCACCACGTCCCTCCGCTCCTCCACCCTCCCTCTCCGCGAGACCCCCACTGCATCCCTCTTCACGTCCCCCATCCCATGAGACCCCCCCACCCGCAGCCTCCCTCCTGTCCTCCACCCCCTCCCCCTTGAAACCCCCCTGCCCACTGTTCACTCCTTACCTGGCCCCATCCCCGTGGGGGAGGAGGGTGGAGGAGAGGAGAGATGCAGAGAGCGTGAGCAGTGGGGGCCTTGGGGAGGAGGAACATGGAGCACGTGAGTGGTGAGGGCCTCATGGGGGAGGGGGTAGAGGAGAGGAGGGACGAGGCGGCCTGGGGCGGGGGGGGAGAGGAGGGATGCAGTGAGTAGCAGCGAGGGGGCGGAGGGCCAGGGGGCAGGGCCTGGAGTGGAGCAGAGGTGGAGTGTGGGTAGGGCGCGGGTGGAAGAGGCGGGACAGGGAGCTAGCCTTCCCTAGGAGAAGCTTCACCTGCTGCCCATGGGCGCTCTGCATGCTCATGCACCACTGCAGGAGGGAGGAGATATAGGTATATTGGGGCATGGTCAGAGGGGTGCATGCAGCACAGATGTACAAGGACAAAACTCTTTGGGGAAAGCAGCAGGCTTTGTCTGAACATCTTCCCTCCCTATTCTGCAGTGGTGATGGGCTTAGACCTGGCTGTACACCAGGGAGTGCAGGACTTAGTCCTTCAACTTTGTGATTTCTGTGCACATTTTCTAGAGCAGTGATCTCCAAAGTGGGGTGCAAGAGGATCCTTCAGGGTGTGCGGCAGGAGGAGCGCCGCCAGAGCAGTGCCACTTTTTTCTCCCTCCTCTCGGCAGTTTGGCCAGGAGTCCGAGCGGCTTTTTTTTTTTTTCTTCGACAGTTCAGCCAGGAGCAGGGGATGCGTGCTCAAAAAATTTTTACTGATGGGGTGCACGATCAAAAAAGTTTGGAGACCACTGTTCTAGAGTGCTCGGCTTGCCTCAAATCATATCTGTCTTCTGCGAGATTTGGCCCAGGGGCCTTATTTTGAGTCTGAACTCACAGCCCTTTCCCATGTAGGATCCATGGGGCTACTCAGGGGAGGAAGGGCAGCAGGGGCAGGGCTTTCCTCTTTGCATGCTGTTTGTTTTTATTGAGTTTTGCATATCACAGCAAGAGAAGACTATAGCATGAGTAAAGGCAGCTGAATACAAACAAGCAGAGCCAAATGCAGGGTCCCCTCTAGCTATCAGACTCTCCAAACAGGCTCCTGTTGGTGTTTCTTTAAAGGAACATTAGAACAAGCGAGTAATGAACAATGGGAAACTGACACTTGTTTGCATACAGTGACTTTTATATGCATTTCTGATCACTTTCATACTAACATAGCAAGCTCCACACACTATATAGTATTCACACCCACTGCAATCCTATGGAAGTCTCTGGGATTGCACGGAGAGCAGATCAGTGCTGAATTCAGGCCATTGTGTCAAACCTCCAATTGCTAACCCCTTCATAATACCAGCTGATAATCCTAGCTGAAAACAAACAACACTTGAAATGCTTATCAGTATTCCCAACCCCATTCCAGTACCTCACACATCAGGAGGTGCGCAGTCCTACACACAACCTCCCTCTCCTCCAAACCAAGCCGGGAATCATTGATTAAGGGTTTATGCAAAGAGCCCTGGCCCCCTCTATAATGCCTGCTGCAGAAAGCCCATAGAACAACCTCCCTGCAGCTTTGGGGAGGTGGAAGTGGCGAAGCTAGAGTAGAGACTCCTTCATCCCCATGGTCCTGCCCTCAGGCATGAATTTATTGGTGGATGAATATGTGCAGTGGCTGATAGAATTTGGCCTTGTGTTTGAAGACAAAAAAAACAAAAAACAAAAAAATGCCCATAATGGCACACAAGTTCTATCCCAGGCTCTGCCACTGATTTCCTGAGTGACCTAAGGCAAAACACCTGGAGTCTCTGTGCCTGTTTTCCTACCCGTAAATAGAACACAAAGATACTATCACTTTTGAGGACAGGTGCAAGAACTATGGGCGGAAAATGCCACATGCTGCTAAATGGTGCTAGGTAAACCAGTGGTCAGGTGCTTTTCAAAGACTGGTGCCCTGCTCAAGAATGACCTATCCGGGAGCATATTAGGAATGTCAAGCCCTGGCACCTTCAAATTAGAATAGCACTGAATGTGTCATTTTATTATTAAAATTATGTATTTATTTATTTATGTTATTGACATGCGTGTATTCCTGTAGTGCCTAGGAGCCCTCGCCATGGTCTAAGACCACATTGTGCTAGGCCCTGTACAAAGAAACAATAAAAAGATGGTCCCTAAGAGCGTACCAAAAGACAACAGATGACTAGCCAGGTAGACGGGGAGTACAAGGAGAAATTGGTCAGCATGGTGGTCTCTGCACACCAGCGGTTGTTGTCAAGTTTTTTGTGGGCATCACAGCAAAGGAGAGTTTAGAGGAGGGATTTGGATGTGGATAACGAGCCATAGCACCACATTAATAACAAGACACACCTGCAGCATGGCTTGCCTCCAAGTACCTCCAGAAAAGCCAAGATCAATCATTTAAAAACAGAAATTAAAATGAAAGCTACAGGAGAGAGCTCCTCCGCTCAACTTTTTAACCTGCATGTTACTGCTTGCCGAATAAACATCCTCTCTTTTTAATCTCTTTGTGCTGCGCCGCCCTCATGACCAACAAAAGCAAAACCTTTTCTTCAGATCAGATTATGAAAAAAATTATGAACAAAAAATTTAAATCATTTCTCCCTGTTTGCAGTAAGAACTTTAGAAAAACAGAACAGATTATCTGGTGTCTGGCAGCCCCTTTGTATCTTTTTGGTAGCACAAAGTGGCCAGGAAGCAGGTAGATCTGGATGGCTGAGAATTCCTGCAGTGTTAGAGAAATCTCAGCTGGCCCAGAGCCAAAGTGCCTCACCCCCCAGCCCTAGGGAAAAGCCCATTAGACAGGGAAGGGTGGGTCTAGAAAACCACCGCACTGTTGCCAACACTTGCTGTTTTATTGCAAGTCTCGTGATATTGGATGTTTTTCTTAAAGCACCAGCTCATGGAGTCATGTGCATAGGAAAGTATTGCCGCTTTCATTGTTCAAAAGCCCTCATGGTTATGGAGAAAAGCTTGAAAACAGGACCCAAGTGCACTCTGTAGGTTAAAAAAAAAAAAAAAAAAAAAAAAAAAAAAGAAAATAAAAAGAACCCAAAATGTATTGTGCTTTTTTTTAAAAAAAACTCTCATGATTGCTACGACAATATTCTGATTTTCAGGGAACCTGACTCAGATTTTTGAACACTTGGGGTAGGCAATACTGGAAGTGCTACATTCTATCTAGCCTCCCAGTTGGTGGGTGGACTTTTTGGGGACCTCCTGGTATAGGTTAGAATAGCACCTAGGATGATTTCCCTACACTAGGCCAGGGCCGGCACTGATCAGCCCTGGATCGGGAAGTCAGCACAGGCTTATTACATTGACTTTATGGAAATTACTCACAGTAGCAGTATTGCCAATCACAAGAATTCAAAAATCATGAGTCAGGCCCCACAAAACCATGAGATTGGCTTAGCAATTAGGAGATTTAAAATCAGTGCTGGGTTTACAATGGTGCCAGTGGCTCCATGGAGCCGGGCCCATGCTCAGAAGGGGCCCTGGCCTTCTCCACTTGCACTGCGCCCCGAGACCCCGCTGGCTCCCCCTGCCCTCCACTTGTTCCTCTCAGCCTGCCCGCTGGCTGAGGGCTCCTCTCTGCACCCTGGCCCCACCCCCTGCTCCTCTCAGCCCCCTGGCCGGACCCCAGTGCACCTCCGGCTCTG
Organism: Terrapene triunguis; assembly: GCF_002925995.2. NCBI lineage: Eukaryota > Metazoa > Chordata > Testudines > Emydidae > Terrapene > Terrapene triunguis. Next base: position 448,627 of record NW_020664540.1, on the reverse strand, counting down.
GGCAGTTTCTGCTTCCCACCACCTGTGGGGTCCCACCTGTCTCCCCAGAGCTGAGCCGCCTGGACTGGTGCAGAAGCCTGGCCAGTCTCAGCCAGGGGTGGGTGGAACAGTGTAGAGAGCTTGGCTGGGCCCCTACAGGCAAGTGCGTCTTGAGGTCCTGGCCTGGCTTATCGCGTCATTCCCGAGGGGACGGAGCAATTCCCAGCCCTGGGACCGGACCTGGCTGCACTGCCGGCTCAGCCCAGCAGACACAGTTACCTCCCAGCAGGGCCGGTGAGTGCAGCCAGGAGGCAGGGCTTGGAGGAGTGGGTCTTTGGGGCATATGGGGGGTGCTGGACTGTGAAGGGGCAGGGAGGATCTGTGTGTGTTGGGGCACTAGGGAGTGGGGGGTGCTGGGCAGTTGTGGTGGGGCTGTGAGCAGGGGTGGTGCTGTGCATATGTTGGTGGGTCCGGGGGTGGCCTCTGGCCATAGGGAGTCGGGGGCTGTTGGGCGGGGGGGGGCTGTGTGGTGTGGCATAGGCCCACCTCAAACGGGAAGGGGCATGCTGGCAGCACAGGGCCGGGCAGGGCACGGTGTGTCTGGCAACTGCCAGTTTGTAAATAGTGCCCTCACGCTGGGTGGAGCGGGGCCGCCCCTGCCATGCCATCCCATCCCATGCCGCATTGCCTCTGGCTGGCCCCTCGCTCCGGGGACTGATCTCCCCGCGCCGTGCTCCATTGCCTCCATGGGGGCCCACAAATATGTTTGGTGCCAGGCCCTGTTTAAAATAGTTTTTGGGTTTGGGTATTTCCCTTTTTAGAGCCGTATAGTCCATCTTTTCTCCATAACTAGGAGCACTAGAAACTTGCTGTCAAAGGCTGGCTGGCAAAATGAAGCAGGTCCAGCCTCGCTGTGCTAGAACAGGTGATCCCAGATTGGCCAATGAACGGGGCGGGTCAGCATCTGGGGCTATAAAGAGCCAGGCTGCCAGTAAGGAAGGGGTGCAGGAGCAGCAGGAAGTTCCCTGGGAGAGGCTGCCAGAGTCCCCTGGGAGGGGAGGCAGTGGGAAACTGTTGGGGGAAGAGAGTCTCTAGGGAGAAAGCCCAGGGAGGTGGTGGTCAATAGGGAGGCCACTGACTTGTCCAACTGACGGTCCTCTTTTGAGATGCTTGTCCCCCCTCCGGTACTGGACATGGTTTGTCCGGTATTGGACAAGGAACACATGCTCTGCCCCCTCCAACTCTTAAAAATGGCACCACCCATACGGCGTAGGAGGTCATGCCGGGTGAGAGGGGGCGCTTTTAAAGATGGTGACCCCCCTTGCGGCCTGACCTCACACAGCATCATGCCAGCGGGGGTGGGTCACTCTGGCAGGGGTGTGCCCAGAAGTACCAGAATGTCTGATATTCTGGGAACATGTGAGTGGCCACCTCAGTGAAAAAGCAAGAAAGAATCCTGCAGGAAGGCAAAGGGGAAAGTCCACAAGCTGTAGCCAGAGAGGGCTGAGGAACTATTTTTGTGCTTTGCCCATGTTTGGGAAATAAAACTGGGCCTTGAAAGAGACTCTGGGTGTGGCAGTAGGTACTTCAGGGACTGGTGATGAGCTAGCACTTTACACTTGCTTAATTTTTTCAAATGAAAGCTGAGATTCTCACACAATTCTGTGATTCCAGGAACTGGGGCTTTAAGAAAAAATACCAAATATCACAACACCTGCAATAAAATTGCAAGAGCTGGCAACACTGTGTAGTCAGAGTCACACTCAGTACCCAACCTTTGTAGGATAAGGCCCTATTGTATGTTGCTGGCACAAGAGTATGGACAAGGTTTGCTTATTTCCCCCTCTTTATTTGATTTTAATTTTTTAACCCACGCTAGACAAAGAAGACTATAAACCACCTCATAGAATCACCAGGGCCTTAGGACTACTCTACACATTAATTATACTGATATAGTTAAAACAGTAGATCTTTAAAGGGCTACAAAGCCCGCAGTGTGGCTGCAGTTCCACCAGTGTAAATATGATTATGCTGGTCTAGCTTGTTCCCATATGGAAAGAGGAGTCAGCTAAAATGTATAAGGCACCTTAATACCAGTACAACTGTGCTCACATTAGGGGCTGTACCGGTATAATTATTTTGGTAAAAAATCCCACCACCAACCAAAATAGCTATGCCTCTACAAAAACTGCCTGTGGACTAGACCTTAATATATATGGAGATATACCTATCTCATAGAACTGGAAGGGACCCCGAAAGGTCATCAAGTCCAGCCTACTGCCTTCACTAGCAGGACCAAGAACTGATTTTTCCCCAGATCCCTAAGTGGCCCCCTCAAGGATTGAACTCATAACCCTGGGTTTAGCAGGCCAATGCCCAAACCACTGAGTTATCCCTCCCCCCAGTTAAGCACCCTTGTTGACTATGCCCGTTTTCTAAGAAAAGGTTCCTGGCTTTCAGCCTTGTGTAGAACTTTATTTTCAGCAGGTACTCAAGATAACACCTTTGTTCTAGCTGAAGCTCATGCTCTTGATGCAGTGCCCAGGGACCAGTGCCTGCCAATAGTGGGGGGGACGGGGGGAGCGGAGTGAGGGCAGCGGCTTCAGCAGTGTTACTGAGCATGCTCAGTCCGTGTGCGCATGCTCTTACAAGCCAAGCAGCAAATCTGGGGGGCGAGGGGGTGACCCTGCACACCCCCCACGCATTCCCTATTCTATTTCATTATTAAGACATCTCCAGTGAGAGCTGCTAATGTTATATGGGGGAAATTTGCACCTGGGTAAAGTTTAAAATGAACAGAATGAAAAAAGGAACGGGCCAAAAAATTCAATTCCACTCAAAGACATGCAAAGCTGCCTTCACTGTGAATTTACTCTGGCTGGGGGTGATAAATGGCCAGTCATCAAATGTCGAGAGAATGTGATGTCCGTGTATGGAGAAAGGGCTAGCATAGGCCCAGCCCAGCTGGGAGCTGTGCACAGAAACAGGTAAACAAACTTCTGCTTCAGGGCCTGAAATAGTGATTTTTTTTCCACCCTCATTCAGGTTTGTCAGCATCACAGATATCTAGTGTGGCTCTGTTCAGTTTTGCTGATAAATACTTTAAAGCCCAAGTTCACGGCTTTTAACTTGTACAGGACTGGTGATGGCAAGGGGAACCCACGTCTATTTAATCTGAGCCCTCTAAAAAGGCAGATTAAAGGGGGCTGCCTCACCCTCCCATTCTCCCCCTAAGGGAGCATCTCATGAGTTGGGAGTACTTAGTGCCTAGCAGGATTGTGACCCCAGTGAGACTCTTTCTAAAACACTGCCAAGAAAAGCTATTTAGTACCAGTCTAGCATTCATACCCTATGCCAGCAAAGCTGCTTCCAGAAACCAGTATGTGTTAGCTGATTTTCAGCTTTTGTGGCCTTTGTTATGCAGGAGGAAGATCCTTGCTGGCCTTACAAATCTATGAATCATAATGTGCCCAGGAAGTCGCTCTTACCCTGAAGCCCCACCCTTTGGATGAGGCTATAACAGTAGCACTTACCTCTAATGGTGCATCACACCACATCAGAGCTGTATCTTGAATGATGCATGGCTCTAGAAATGATGCAGACAAAAGGATCGGGTTTGGGTTCAGTCTAATCACAGGATGAAAGAACTGTCTTTGCCAAGATGATACTTGGCATGCAAATTTGGCCAAGATCTGAAATTAAATTTCTCAGCCCCGCATGTTGAACAGTTTGATGACTTTCCAAGAACACAGGGGAACAAGGGATGTTTTCTACAACTTTTGTTTGCCTCCTAGAAAGATTGCCAGTGTATTTTAGGTACAACAATCAAACAGCCACAGATCATAATGCTCTACTAGAACTCAGACTGGGGTATAGACTGACCAGTAAAGTAGCATTATCGCCAGTGGATGTTTCTCAAAATCAGTATGCATTAGTATTGTCTATTCCAGCTAAAATCTAATATCCCAATGGCACTGCCTACCTCCATATCTTAGTCAGATGCCTTATCAATTTTACCTGTTGCTGTATATTAGCTATGCAGGAGAGCGCCTATGCTCTTTCACCATACTCTTATTGCCAGTCTGGTATATGGAAGAACCACTGCTGCCTCCGAGTCAAAGGAGAGTGAAAGATCAGTTTGTCAGGAAGCAAAACAATCCATCAGGAACTGAGACAGCGAGATTTGAGGGGACGGGGAATATCTATACTGCTTGTCTGGTTAGAAGGATGGGAGCGATTAATAAAGAATATCAAGTAACAGTCACCTTAGGCTAAAGATTTCCAGTGCCTTGCTCAAATTGCTGTACTTTTCTGTAATTGATGATTTTCTTTCCATGTCTGCAATACATGGGGTCTGTCTGATGTGATACAAATTAAAACAGGTATCTGAAGACTGGGGGTTTGGCTACACTTGCAGATGTAGAGGCTGGAAGTTAAACCAGCCTTCGGAGACTGCAACAGGAAAAATGCTGCCGTGTGTTTACACTGTTAGCTGCAAGCGCACTGGTGTGGCCACATTAGCAGCTCTTGCAATGCCACAAAGAGCAGTGCATTGTGGTAGCTATCCCAGTGTGCAAGTGGCTGCAGTGTGCTTTTCAAATGTGGGTGGTGGTGGAGTGTATTGTATGGGGGGGGGGGGAGAGACAGTGTGTTTTCGGGGGCAGAGAGTGTGTCAGCATGCTGTCTTGTAAGTTCAGACAGCAGCAGATCCCCCTCCCCCCCCCGACACACACACACTCACAACAGCAGCATTCCACACTAATGGTTTGCTTTGTCCCAGAGCAGATAAGCATGCCGGCTGTCAGAAACAGAGCTTTGAAAGGGGATATCCGCATGCCTGCAGCGGAGTTCAAAACAATGACAAGAGTTCAGGGGATTATGGGACGTTTCTGGAGGCCAATCACAGTGCAGTTATGCAACACGTCGTCCACACTGACACCCGGACGTTTCAGCCGGGGCACAGCAAGCTTTATGCTTCTCGTGGAGGAGGATTACCAGGAGCGCTCCAGCTGCAGAGTCCAGGTGCTCTACATGCCTTGCCAGTGTGGACAATCAGGAGTTAGGGCACCCGGGGCTGATTTAATGCGCTCTAACTTGCAAGTGTAGCCAAGCCTTGGGTAGGTCTATCCCTGCACCCATCATTTCCCACAGTTCACTCGTTCATTTCTTTTCAGCATCATGAAAGGTGTTAGTTTCCTAACTAAGGAGCTTGCTGCACCCAGCAGAGATAAATCCAGAATGCCACAATGTTTTCTGCACTTCAACAGGCACCATTAAAATTCTCTTCCAGAAGCTGTACTAGTGGGATACCGAAGCCATGAGCAGCAGTGAATTTAATTCATCCCACTGAACCACAACACTAGCATGTGTGTGAGAGACTAGAAGACAGTATTTTGTTAGTCAGTTAAGTGTTTTAAGAAATCCTGCATCACCGGATGGACATCATACCACTTCAAAGACCCTGAGTAGCTTCTTAAAGGCACACACACATCAGTAAATCCTCTTCAATTCTTTATATATTGCCATTTAAGAGGAAATCATCATTATAATGCAAAAGAATGTTTGAAGCTGAATCAATCAGTATTTGATGTCAATTTTTCTTTTATAGAAATAGTTTAGATCAAAAGGGTGAAAGAGTCCATCTGACTGTTTTAGAACAGGCTAGGGCCCATTTAAATGAAGGAAAACTTAGAGGCCTGCCAACTTCAGCAGCTATTCCTTAAAACAAGAGACACTGCAGGTCAGGTATACACTGTAATGCACACACACACACACACACACACAAACACACACACACCATTGTATAATAATCAATTTACAGCAGGCTTGTGTGGACAGGCAAGACACATTTTCATTGCTGCCCCGTCTACCAGATCTGGTACTTCAGTGGGATTTCAACTTGCATAAAACAAACAGAACTTCAGGGGAACAGTTCATTGCACACCAAACTCAGAAGTAGTAGTAAAGAATCGGGAGTATCAATAAGATCGTACAGCCATTTAGGTATAGAGTGGGCTGTATGCACAGATGAGCCCCGATAAATATCTTTAACCTGTGTGACTTCTGTACCTTGGGGGAACACCCAGCACCCCCATGTTCATCCTTATAAGATGATTGTGTGGTATCTAATGCAAAGTTTGTCATGTCGGGTGTCTTCGGAAGGCTCATGATGTACTGGGCATTGTTGTTATGGTAATCATTGTTATTGTAATGTTATAGGTTGTAATTTCATGTATATGGTTATGAGGCTGAAAATGTGTCCTCATGGCTTAAATCAAGCTCAGGCAAAAACTCTCCAGAAGCAGAGAGGCAGTTCGCACCTTATCAGGGCATGCATGGGACAAACCCAGCCCAGCCTCACAGGAACAAAGGACACTGGCCTAGGCAACAACAAAGGATCTGTTGGACTCCTGAGTGAGTCATCCCCCCTTCCTTTGGTCAGTTTGAGACTGTGATGAGGTAATGTTCACCTAACTCTGAAGCGGGGGGGAGGGGGCAGAGCCAAGAGGGAAGAAAGAACATGGGAAAAGGGAGAGACGTTTGCCGTGCTCTTCCTCTCTTTTCCACCTTCATCTACAGACATCACCACCCAGCAACTGAAGCACTGATCAAAGGGAAGAGCCTGGCTGAAGAGCAACCAGCCAGCCTGTGGTGAGAAGCAGCTAAGTTTGTAAGGGCATTGAAAGTGTTACGATCAGCTTAGAAGGCATTTTGCTTTTATTTCATTTGACCAAATCCGACTTGTTGTGCTTTGACTTATAATCACTTAAAATCTATCTTTGTAGTTAATAAATCTGTTTGTTTATTCTACCTGAAGCAGTATGTTTGGTTTGAAGCATGTCAGAGACTTCCCTTGGGATAACAAGCCTGGTACATATCAATTTCTTTGTTAAATTGACAAACTCATAAGTTTGCAGCATCCAGCGGGCATAACTGGACACTGAAAGACAGAGGTTCCTAGGGTTGTGTCTGGGACCGGAGATATTGGCTAGTGTCATTCGGTTGCACAATCCAAGGAGCAGCTTACATGCCAGAGGCTGTGCGTGAACAGCCCAGGAGTGGGGGTTCTCACAGCAGAGCAGGGTAAGGCTGGCTCCCAGAGTCAAGGATTGGAGTGACCTAGCAGATCACCGGTCCAGACATGCCAGGGGAATGTCACAGCCTGGCTCAACATTAAAGGCACAAGGGTGGAAGAGTAGAAAGAGGAAACTGAATAGGCAAATGTGTCCTTTTGATATCTAACTGTAAAATAGTGTCCATTGCTGTATGCAGTATAGTTGTAGCAATGTTAGTCCCAGGGTATTAGAGAGATTATTGATATTAACTTGTCTTTCTCACTAACAGAAGTTAAAAGTAAAAGATATTACCTCACTCACCTTGTCTCTTAAAATGGATAAGAAATCTATTTCCTATTCTGACAAGACTTTAAAGCAGGATGGTGCAGAATATTTTGTCCAAATGCTCAAGACTGAATTCTAGCACTGATATGATGCCATAGGGTCAGGAGATTCAGTGTTGCCAACTTCTTTGATTTTAATAATGAGCCTGGCAACATGTGGGGGTTTGATTGGGTGAGAATTTCACCTTGTATTTAAAAAAAAAAAGTTTCTAGTCCTCATAATGCAGGAAAAAAAGCTTGAAAATGCTCCTTGAGTTTAACGCACAAGCCCAGAACCCCGAAGGCAATGAAAAAGAACCCCACCTGAATTAGTTTTTTTAAAAATCTCATGATTTTAAAGCCAATCTCATGATTTAATGGGAGGAGGGGCTGAATCATCATTTCTGAACATTTGGGTTTGGCAATCCTGGAAATTTAAACTAGACCTTTTTTCTGAAATCGGAGACAGAGCCTGTTAATCCAGTGTGTGGCTATGATGTTCTTTTGGCTGCAAATGTTTCCGAAAGAGCTGTCTACGATTCTTTGTGGTGTGCAAAGCAGCAGATTAAAACCAGTCAGTCAGTCATTTACATTTGACTTAGAACAGAAATATCTGGCAAGAAGAAATTATCCAAAACTGAAAACCATGTCAACTTTAAAGTTAGAGCATAAAATTATAGAATCTCAGAAATGTAGGGATGCGAGGGACCTCAAGAACTCATCTAGTTCAGCCCCCTGCACTGAGGCAGGACCAAGTAAGTCTAAACCATCCCTGACATGTTTGTCTAACCTGTTCTTATAAGCCTCCAGTGATGGGAATTCCACAACCTCCCTTGGAAGCCTATTCCAGAGCTCAACTAGGGGCAGTGCATAATAGAGGCTGAACCTCCCTAAACGTCATGCCTCAGGGGCTGGGGGGGGGAAAGAGGTGGAGTTGGGACAGAATGGGGGTGGGGGAAGGGGCGGAATGGGGATGGGGTATTGGGGAAGGGGTGGGGCCACAGGCAGAAGGGGCCAAACAGGGGAGGGGTTCCAAGCTCAGAGCTCCAGCCAGGGCTGAGACAGCTCCACCCATCCTCCATAATCCCAGCGGGGGCCAAGCTCTCAGCTCCCTTCGTGGCCTGAACCGAGCTTTCAGCCCCCACGCCTTGCCCAGGGTCACGGTGGGGAGGGGCTGAGCTCTCAGGCTCTATGCATCTGAAGAAGTGAGGTTTTTACCCGCGAAAGCTTATGCCCAAATAAATCTGTTAGTCTTTAAGGTGCCACCAGACTCGTTGTTGTTTTTGTAGATACAGACTAACACGGCTACCCCCTGATACTAGGCCCCTCCTAACACTGTGGGCAGGGCCATAAGGGGGTGGGGCTGAGAGCAGCAAGTGGGGGTGGGGCCTCAGCTGGAAGAGGCAGGGCAGGGGGCTAGCCTCCGCAAGGGGAAGCTTCACCTGCCGCCCATGAGCTCAATTACCATTCTAGTTAGAAAGATTTTCCTAATATCTAACCTAAATCTCCCTTGCTGCAGATTAAGCCCATTGCTTCTTGTTCTATCTTTGGTGAACATGGAGAATAACTGAGTCGTCTTCTTTATAACAGCCCTTAAAATATTTGCAGACTTATCAGGATCTCCCTCAGAATTCTTTTCTCAAGATTAAACATGGCCTGTTTTTATAACTTTTCCTCATAGGTTAGATTTTCAAAACCTGTTATCATTTTTGTTGCTCTCCTCTGGACTTTCTACAATTTGTCCACATCTTTCTTAAAGAGTGGTATCTAGAACTGGACACAGCACTTCAGCTGCAGCAATACCGAGCCAAATGGAACAATTACATCCCATCTCTTACATGACACTCCAGTTAATATACCCCAGAATGAGATTAGACTTTTTTGCAACTGCATCACATTGTAGACTCATTCAGTTTGTGATCCACTATAACCCCACATCATTTTCTGCAGCATTACTGCCGGGCAAGTTATTCCCCATTTTGTAGTTCTGCATTTGATTTTTCCTTCCTAAGTGACGTATTTTGCACTTGTCTTTATTTAATTTCTTCTTAGTGTTTTCAGACCAATTCTCTAATTTGTCAAGATCGTTTTGAATGCCTCCCATCTCAGAATCACTCTCAAATTTTATAAGCAGACTCTCCACTCCATTTCCAAGTCATTAATGAAAATATTGACTAGTACCAAGCCCAGGACTGACCCTTGCTGGGCCCCCTAGATACGCCCTTCCTGCTTGACAGCAAACCATTGATAACTACTTTTTGAGTACAGTCTTTCAATCAGTTGTGTTCCCACCTTATAGTAATTTCATCTAGAGACCACATTTCCCTAGTTTGCTTATGAGAATGTCATGCGAGACTGTGTCAATAGGCTTACTAAATATCAAGATATATCATGTCTACTGCTTCCCCCCTAAACACTAGGCCAGTAAACCTGTCAAAGGAGGAAATAAGGTTGGTTTGGCATGATTTGTTCTTGAAAAATCCATATTGGCTATTACTTATCACCCTATTATCCTCTAGGTGCTTACAAATTGATTGTTTAATAATTTGTTCCAGTATCCTTCCAAGTATGAAAGTGAATGGTCTAGAATTCCCCAGGACCTCTTTCTAAAGATCAGTATTGTGTTTGGCCTTCTTCAGCCCTCTGGAACCTCACCCATCCTCCATGAGTCCTCAAAGATAACCACTAATAGTTCCACACTACAAGAAGGATGTGGAAAAATTGGAAGGAGTCCAGCGAAGGGCAACAAAAATGATTACCGGGCTGGAGCACATGACTTATGAGAGGCTGAGGGAACTGGGATTGTTTAGTCTGCAGAAGAGAAGAATGAGGGGGGATTTGATAGCTGCTTTCAACTACCTGAAGTGGGGTTCCAAAGAGGATGGCTCTAGACTGTTCTCAGTGGTACCAGATGACAGAACAAGGAGTAATGGTCTCAAGTTGCAGTGGGGGAGGTTTAGGTTGGATATTAGGAAAAACTTTTTCACTAGGAGGGTGGTGAAGCACTGGAATGGGTTGCCTAGGGAGGTGGTGGAATCTCCTTCCTTAGAGGTTTTTAAGGTCAGGTTTGACAAAGCCCTGGCTGGGATGATTTAGTTGGGAATTGGTCCTGCTTTGAGCACGGGGTTGGATTAGATCAGGGGTCTCAAACACACGGCCCGCGGGGTGATTTTCTGCGGCCCGCGAGCCACTCGCAGCCCCCCTGCCCTCCCCCAGTGTTTACCAGAGTGGCGGCCGGATGTGCACCGGGAGCAGGGCAGGCTCCCTGCCTGCCTGCCCCGCCCCCCGCAGCCCCACCCCCTGCCCTGAATCCCTCCCACACCCCAAACTCCCTCCCAGAGCGTGCACCCCCTCCCCCTTCCCACACACCCCCTCCTGCCCCCAAACTCTCTCCCAGAGCCTGCACCCCCTCCCTCTGAACCCCTCCCACTCCCAAACTCCCTCCCAGAGCCTGCACCACTCACCCCCTTCTACGCCCCCACCCCCAGCCCAGAGTCTGCACCCAAACTCCAGCCCAGAGCCTGCACCCCTCACCCCCTCCTGCACACCCACCCCCTGCCCCAGCCCGGAGTCTGCACCCAGCACCCAAACTCCATCCCAGAGCTGCACCCCAGACTCCCTCCCCCTCCCAAACTCCATCCCAGAGCCTTAGGCAGGTGTGGGGCGGAGTTGGGGGGGCAGGTTCTGGGCACCACCAAAATTTCTACAAACCTGCCACCCATGCGTGGGGCAGCGTGTCTGGCTCTGCGCAGGCAAAACATGCTGCTAGGAGCCTCATGGTAAAGGGGTCTGGGGCCAGGGGGGTTGGATAAGGGGTGGGGACAGTCAGGGGACAGGGTGGGTTGGATAGGGGAGTGGGATCCCGGGGGGGTGGTTAGGGGTGGGGGGTCTCTGGAGGGGGCAGTCAGGGAGCGGGGGGGGTTGGATGGGGCATGGAGGGGGCGAGGGGTGGATAGGGGTCAGGGCAGTCAGGGGACAGGGAGAAAGGAGGGTCCTGGGGGGGCAGTTAGGGTGGGGGGGTCTCTGAAGGGGGTGGTCAGGGGACGAGGAGCTGGGGGGGTTGGATGAGTCGGGAGTTCTGGGGGGGGGCTGTCAGGAGACAGGGGTGTGGAGAGGGGTTGGGGCAGGCAGGGAACAGGGGGGGTTGTATGGGTCAGGAGTTCTGGGGGTCCTGTCAGGGGGCAGGGAGTGGTTGGATAGGCGTGGGAGTCCCGGGGGCCTGTCTGGGGGCGGGGGTGTGGATAAGGGTTGGGGCAGTCAGGGGACAGGTAAGGGGTGGGGTCCTGGGGGGCAGTTAGGGGCAGGGGTCCCAGGAGGTGGTAGTCAGGGGACAAGGAGCAGGGGGGGTTGGAGGTTTTGAGGGGGGCAATCAGGGGGCGGAAAGTAGGAGGGAGTGGATGGGGGCAGGGTGGGGGCGCCTTAATGAAATGTGCTGCGCACACCTATGTTGAAGATTTTGTGTTTTGCCATATTAACTACCCAGCTATCTACTGGAAAAGTAAAGTCCCCCATTATTACCACGTCTCATGATTAGGATATTTTTGTTATTGGTTATAGAAATGTCTCCTCCAACCAGAAGTGAAAGTAAGCTGGTACGCCCCGGTATGGCTTCCCCAGGCGGCAATTTAAAGGGCCTGGGGCTCCCAGCAGCGGCTGGAGCCCTGGGCCATTTAAATTGCTGCCAGAGCCCCACTGCTGGAGCCCCTGGGGTAGCGGCAGCAGGCCTCCAGCGGCTATTTAAAGGGCCTGGGGCGGTAGAGGCAGGGGATCCCCGGGTCCTTTAAATAGCCCCCAGAGCCCTGCTGCCAGAGCCCTGGGGTAGCAGCGGCAGCCGGGGACTCCGGCAGCAGTTTAAAGGGCCCGGGGCGGTAGCGGCGGCCAAGCCCTGGGCCCTTTAAACTGCTGCCGGAGCCCCCAGCTGCTGCTGCTACCCCAGCGGGGAAGGGGGAGGGCACTTACCGGTACAGGGCGGGCCGGGGCTGGCTCTGACCCCCCCATCCCTGCCCCTTCCGCCCGAGGCCCCGCCCCTTCCAGGGGCCAGAGCCAGCCCCAACCCAGCCCCATACCGGTAAGTCCCTATTTCTACTTTCACCCCTGCCTCCACCTCCTTCTTCACATCACCCCTGTTTCCCTCCCCCACCCCTTTTATCTTCACCCAGAGACTTTCAACTGGTCTGCCTCTCCTCTCCTTCTGGACCTCAGAACACATGTATATATTCTTGATGTATAAAGCAACACCTCTTTCCTTCCCCCCCACCCCCCCATAACTCAATGCAACACCTCTAGCCAACAATAAGCGACATGAAAATTAGGATCCAGCCACCTAGCCCGTGGACTGATCAAGAGAGAAATGCTAAGTTCTGAGACAAGAAGTCACAAGTCCAATTATTCAAAGTGAGATGATGGAAATCATGGCTTAATATCACTTAATATCATGAGGGATATTTCTGAGAACATTTCTGGAGTGTGGTATACAAAGAAGGGAGATGAAACCTTATACCACTTCACATGGACTATAACATGAATGTTCATGAAGAGATCATGTAAATGCAATCAGTACGTCAGTGGAGGCAATTGTATCAGTAATTAAAAACATTATTGCATTGAAATCTGAGAACAACTGTCAGTTTAGAGGAAAATTGTTGAAATATCTGTTTGCTCAGTCAAGCCAAACTTTTCCAAAATAATGAAGTTGATAAAAATAATTTTGGTGGTACTAGCACCCAATGCTGTAAGTGAGCACAGTTTCAGTGCTGTATGTCTCATTAAAATATGGCTTTAATCCACAATGGAACAATCACAGATCTACTGCTATATGATTTTTACGTATACACAAGGATAAAACTGATAACTTACAGATATTGCAGAAGCAGCCATTGAAAGTAATTCAGGATGAAGATATTTGTTTGAAACTTTTTTTAGATATGTAAGGCATTATTTTGCTATGTTTAAAAAAGAAAGGCTTTAACGAGTAATTTTGCACTGTGATTAAATTTGTCCACTTCTAATAAAATGAGATAACTTCTGTTCCAACTTCAGTATTTCCTTGTCTTCAACCCTCCACCCCCCAAAAACCCCAGTTGTCTATGCCCATGCATATTGATGAAGGCAACACTACCCAGCCAATAACTCAGACACTTGCAGTAGAACCTCAGAATTATGAGCACCAGAGTTATGAACTGACCAGTCAAACACACATCTCATTTGGAACCGGAAGTATGCAATCAGGCAGCAGCCGGGGGGGGCGAGGCGGGAAGAGGAGCAAATACAGTACAGTACTGTGTTAGATGTAAACTACTAAAAAAAATAAAGGCAACGTTTAAAAAATGATTTGACAAGGTAAGGAAACTGTTTCTGTGCTTGTTTCATTTAAATTAAGATGGTTAAAAGCAGCATTTTTGTTCTGCATAGTAAAGTTTCAAAGCTGTATTAAGTCAATGTTCAGCTGTAAACTTTTGAAAGAACCATAATGTTTTGTTCAGAGATACGAACATTTCGGAGTTATGAACAACCTACATTCCCAAGGCTGTTCATAACGGTGAGGTACTGCTGTACTTTCCTTAAATCACATCTGAGTTCATTCCATTTACAGCCAGTCAGGACATGTAATGTCAATAGCCTCAGTAGTTACCCAGCAGACCAAGTCCCTCACCCCTTTATCCATGAGACTTGTGTAACTCTGATTACAGAAGGCTGGCACAGAGAGAGTTACCTCAAGGATGTTCACTCATGCACCCACCTCTGTCAGCTGGGGAACGGTGCTGGAAGACAGCAGCCAAAAGCTAGAGAGAAAACAGGAGACAGTTGAGGGCTAGAAGAATTCTGTTCTTTTACCAATGGAACTGCAGTTTTGTCCCTATAGAAGAACTGGTAGCACAACAACTGCTAAAGGTGTGCAACCTGCTCCTTTGCAGAAACCCCTTTTTTGAGAGATTTACAACTCAGTAGATAAATTTGTATGCAGCCTTTCAACCTCAGGCAGGGGCTTGGCTCCAGAGGGGCTGTCATATGGTATAATGCTCGATGTGTCATAAGAATATTATGCAAAGCCCTTCTGTTCTGCAGTCAGCACAAATGCTAGTACACATCAGTGGCATACGCCAGTGGATCTGTTCTGTCAATGGCTAGTTAGAATATTACTACGCAAAGCCAAATTAAAATAGCAGGATCAGCACTAGGTTATGTGGGGCCCTGGGCAAAGTCAGGTATAGCAGGCGGAGAGGGCCTTTTTATACCCTGTACACCTAAGATGGGTTAGGGAGCAAAGGTTATCACAGCAGGTGTAAATGCAGAGCTTTTGCTTTTTGGTGTGGGACATAAGAGTACATGCAGTGTTAGTGTCCCTCCACTAGAAAGGTCACCTACATATAGGGTTACCATCCGTCCGGCTTTTTCCCGGACATGTCCGGCTTTTTCAGCTTTAAATGGCCGTCCGGGGGGGATTTCTAATAAAGTAGAAATGTCCGGGATTTCCCCCTTCCCCTCATGCAGAGTGCGGCGCGGCTGATTGGACGGCTGGGCCTGATTGAAAGCCGCTCGCAGTCACTGGGGCCTCTAGCAGCCAGAGTCCCTCCCCCGCCCCCGCTCCCTCCTCCCCCGCAGAGCAGCGCGGCATAGTGTTTGGCTCCACGTGGAGCCCGCAGCTCTCCCTCTGCCTGGTGAGCGGGGGAGCAGGGCAGGCGGGGGGTGCAGAGGCTGCAGGGCAAGGAGGAGCAGGGCAGGCAGGGGCATAGAAGCTGCAGAGGGGCGCAGGGGCCATAGAGGTTGCAGGGGCAGGGGGGTGCAGGGCGAGTGGGGAGCAGGGAAGCACTTAACAACCTCCAACCAAGATCAGAGCGGGAGGGAGGAGGGGGAATGCGGGGTGCTCAGAGGAGGGGGCAGAGTTGGGGCAGGGACTTTAGGGAAGGGGTTGGAATGGGGGCGGGGAAGGGGCAGGGTTAGGGCGGGGACAGGGAAGGGGCAGAGTTGGGGCGGGGCCAGGGGCGGGACCGGGGCCCCGTGGAGTGTCCTCTTTTTTAAATGTTTGAATATGGTAACCCTACCTACATAAGGATTTCAGGAGCAGGCCTCAGTCAGCCAATGCTCACTATTGATACAAAGCACCCAGCATTCAATGAGAAATGTGGTTCTCCCTGCCACTTAGCCCTGGTCCCATTGACACTATACATAGGTGTAACTGTAGAGTAACATCAATGGCATTACCCTGGGTTTGCTCTAGTGTGAGATCAGGATTTGGTTCACTGAGTCCATGATTATTAAAGAAAACCCAGCTACAAGCTCTTTCACATAGCCCTGGGCTTCACTGGGGGGTGGGGGGGAACCGATCTAAGTTACGCAACTTCAGCTACGTGAGTGAGTCGACTGCTGCCGCTCCCCCTTTGACTGTGCCTGCGCCTCGCGCGGCACTGGAGTACAGGAGTTGACGGGAGAGCGCTCGGGGGTCGATTTATGGCTGCCTGCCTATCCGGCGGGTAGTGTAGACATACCCTAAGTGTCTGCGGATTTGGGTTCTGTCTCTTTGTTCTTCCCTCCCTCCTTTATAGGACCTTGATTCTGCTTTTCACTGGGCATGTTTCACTCTCAGAACCATCTTCCAGATGTTTTCCATGTTCATGAGTTGGCAGTTTTATCTTCCTTAAAAACCCACTCTCCTCTTTCAAGACACTTGCTCTTTTCTCTACACCTGTGTTCTCACATTCAGTCTCTTTCCCAATTTCTCTCTCCTCCCCCTCACACCCAAACTTTTCACATATTTCTGTTTTGACCACTCATTTCCCCCTTAATTTCTTCTTTAAAAATTTCTCCCTCTGTCTCACAATCAACTCAGTCTCTCTCACTTCCACCTTCTCTCCCCCTCTCATCCCCATTTTCCCCATCTTTGACCTTCCATTTCCACCCAGCCCCACCTACCTCTGGGGGAATACTTGGGAGTGGGGAAAGACTAGGTGAAGGTAAAGAAACCATTCTCCTTGGCTCTTCATACACACACCCCTCTCCCCCCACCGTCCTTCCATGTCCCCTAATTCTTTTATCTAGTTGCTCTGCCATCATTTTTGCTCTCTCCCTCAGTCCAAAGCATTTTTCCTCTCTCTGTCCCCCCCCACCCATTATTTTCCCCTGGCATTTTTCCCTCCTGTCCCCTCTCACTATATCTAAGGGGGCTGGGGAGCGTTCAGACCATTCTGATGAATGTGCTACTGTCAGTAGAACTGAATCGCCTCTCAGCTCAAGAAGCGAACCCCTCTCTGCTCTGTGCATGTGTGTCACTCCACCGAGCATACGTGCAGAGATGACAATGAAGAGCACCCCCAGCGTGGGGGGCCTCCCCAATTAAGAGAAAGGTCAGGTAATTAACAGCAGGACAGCCCTTCAGATATCAGATCTCTCCCCGTGATGTTCTCCTCCTCAGAGCACAGGGCTTTTTTCACTTGCCAGCCCTAGGTGGGCTCCACAGTTGGACTCCTGGGACCGCTTCAATTCCAAGTCAAGCACTCTGCATATGCCCAGGAAGGACCAGCCATGCTCAGTATCCACAAGGGGGAGAGTTTGAAGACACCCCAGTCTTGACACACCAGCCAATATTACTGAAGTCTCAGGAAGGGGAAAGAAACAATAGCAAGAATTTCCAGAGTTAAGGCTGCTGCTCTCTTCTCAACTCACCCTCCTGTCCTTGTTATGGCTGGCATCCAGCTTCAGGCCCAGAGATAGCATGACCTAGGAGCAGAATTGTAGTGAATTCATTCCAGGATGTATAAATAAGACTCAATATTAATAAAAGCACTAACAGCTTTATTTATGTCAATAATATAAATATGGTTTTCATTAGTTCTAGTTAAAACTGGAGAAGGAAGAGGATATATGACCCCTTGGGAATTTAGTGACTCCCATGGGGGGTGGGGGGGGAGAGAGAGAGTGTGGTATTTGGAGTTGTGTAACAGAGATGTTATTCTGTTCTCTGTGCTGTTTTTCCATGTAGAAGAAGCTCCACTAGAACTGGGGAGGAAGTGAGTTTCCCCACCTCATGAATAATTTTGAGATATCAAAAAATTTTCCCCATTGTGAATCAGGATAAAATATAAAAAAAAAATCCAGTTTGAGTCAAACAAAACATTTCATTTTGATAATTTAGGGATGTTTTATTTAAATGTGAATGTCTTTTAAATAAAATACCCTTCTCAACATTTAGCTTAAATTTTGAAACAAAGTTATTTTGAATGGGAAAAACTGATTTTTTCCATTTCAAAAATGTCAAAACAAGACATTGAGAATTTCAAAACCTTTTTTTTCCAAAAAAATTCCAGTTGAAATATTCATCAAAACTGATCTTTCCTGGGAACAGTTTCGACAAATCAGCATCTTTTGACAGAAACAATGTTGAGTCGGAAAATTCCCATCCAGCTCCTCTCCATGCTTCTCACAGAGGCAGTCCTGAGGCAGCCATTTTGTGCTGTCAGTTGAGATACAGAATGTTACAGAGCAAGTAAATGTGTAATTCCCTCCTCACTCTGAGCCATCCCACCCCACGTGTGCTCGCTCCCTCACTCTCACACACACACTTTATATCCATTTTCTGTTTTCCTTAATCTGAAATAAAAGTCCTCTCCACTGAAAAATATATAGTTTGCTCAGGATGGGGGGAAAGGACCAGAATTCTAGCTTCCAAACCCTTGAAAAAGCCTGACTGAATTTAATAGGGAGTAAAACCAACAGGGTGCTGTCAAAAACTGAACTAAACATCCATGGAAGCCAAGACAAAAATGCTTAACTTTCCTTTAGGTTTTTTGAGCCACCCCTGGAATTCCATAGCAGGGATATAATTTTTCTATTTCAATCCAAAGGATGTTCCAATATGCCTATAGAATATGGATCATTAAGTTCTATAGGATTTTTCCATAAAAGAAAACCCATCAGGTGATAGGAGAGTGCAGAGATAGCCATTGGTTAGGGTTTTCCCCCAAATAAGGAGCAATCTTATACATTCAATCTAAAATGACTTATTTTAGCATAAGGAAAGTCAAGAACAAATGAAGGTAAAGTCTCCTCCCTAGAGCAGGCTGTCTCTCTCCTCCACTACAAGCAGTGACTCTGAGAACAAAATGGCTGCCCCATCCATACACCAGCAGAGTTCTTACATACTTCTGGCACAGAGCAATAGTAAATGAAGGCATCTGAAGTGTTGTAGCTACCTATGCCACAGCAATCTCAAGTCTCCAAGGAAAAGGCAGGCAGCACCACACAATACATCTGTACCGTAGCAGTGGATTTTAGTAACAGATACACAGGCAGGAGCAAGGGGGCAAACACTGTGAGGAGGCTGAGGCTTAGCGGGGGGTGGGGGGGGAACTAGAATGAAAAGATGGGTTGTCCCCTCTTTTGTGATTTTTCTCTAAGATACCTGGGAAGGCTCAAGAGCTCATTTGCTAATGACTGGGGCTTTCCTCTGCAGGGAAAAGATGAGACAGATATTTGTATGTCTGAAGGATTAGGGGAGCTTCTAGTCTGATTTAGGGATGGTTTGCCAGTGGAAAAAAAAAAAAACACATAGCTGTTCTGGGATATGAATGGATACAAAGCAGCAGCTGAATGAATTTAATAGGGAGTAAAACCAACAGGGTGCCATCAACATGAAACTAAATACCCACGGAAGCCAAGAAAAAAAAAATGCTTAACCTTCCTTTAGGTTTTTTGAACTACCCCAGAATTCCATAGCAGGGATATAATTTTCTATTTCAAGCCAAAGGATGTTCCAAAATGCCTGTAGAAATGTATCATCTATTAAATTCTATAGGAGTTTTCTATAAAAGAAAGCCCCTCAGGAGAGAGGTGAGAAATGAAGGGGAGAGATGGGCTAGAGTTACAGACACCATATACAGGGCCAAGTTTTCAAACCTGCCCTCTAGTTTTGTAGGTGTAACCATTTTTGCTCCCCAAAATAGGAACACAGCCAGTTTGTGCACAGCCACTTGTGAGCATAAATCACATACTCTGCCCCCCACCTGAGCTGACCTGGCAGCTTTTGCCTATGCAAGACAGTTGCATGTCTATTTTCTCACCCAGAACCAGCTGTGCATGCAGAAATGGAACACAGCACGCAGAAGCTCCCTGGCAGTCTAGCCACGGGGAGAGCATTTTTGAGATGCTGAAGGGAAAAGGCCCCTTTGCACTGGGGTGCCCACTTGCCCGTGGTGAGTATTAACCATAAGCTGCTATATCTAGTAATGCAAGTCTGCAGTATAAACCCTGTGGGAGAGTGGAGCTGGTATAGAGGCTCACACCACCCCCTCATTCGCAAAACCTGACAAAGGAGGCATTTCTGGGTGAAATGATACATGGCTGGTACATATTATAGTAACTGGGTCTGTAAGTTTACCCTAATTGTAAGCTCAGCTGTGAAAAGTGAGTAAAAGTTCATAAAAATCGCACAATAACCTCCAACAGGTGTCAGCAACCTTTGGCACGTGGCTCACCAGGGTAAGCACCCTGGCGGGCCAGGCTGTTTACCTGCCGCGTCTGCAGGTTCGGCCGATGGTTGCTCCCACTGGCCGTGGCTCACCATCCCAGGCCAATAGGGCGGGAAGCGGCGGCCAGCACATCCCTCGGCCTGCGCCGCTTCCCGCCACCCCCATTGGCCTGGAGCAGTGAACCGCAGCCAGTGGAAGCCGCGATCGGCTGAACCTGCGGATGCGGCAGGTAAACAAACCGGCCCACCAGGGTGCTTACCCTGGCGAGCCACGTGCCAAAGGTTGCCGATCCCTGACCTACAACAATAAATGTTCATGGGAAAAGGTGCAAAAGAGGGACAAAAACTGAATTAACAAAAAGGCCTACTACTATAATTCGAGGACTGTGTTAAAATCATGCTGAATAGACAAGAAACGTGTGGGACAAAAAAATCAATACAGCAAAAATGGTGTCAGGTATTAGATCTTACTAGTAAACAAAATAATGAGGTGATGGGCTATTCCACTCCCTTTTGGAGTTTATAAGAAACAGACTTTTGGAGGAAAATTAGCAACAGAAGCAGCTATCTGCCAACAACTACTACATCAAGCTTTACACTCATGGCTGCCACACCCCCATCTCCTGCAACCTCAGAGACTACCACAATACCACCGGGCCTTCATTGTGCTAATTCTGAGAGATGTCCTCACCAGGCCAAGCCAAAAAAAGGAACCCAAATCACACCACCACCTCCACCAGCTTAATTCCAACCACTACCTCTGAGACTTTGTCATTTACCTCTTTGTGTGTCTCTATCCCTTTATTTCTTTCCTTCCTACCTCTCTGTCCTTTTGCCTTCTGTTTAATAAGAGAGGCTCAGTTGGCCAAGAATGTAGCTTTGCAAAATGCACAAACAGAAAAAGGCAGGTCTCTGCAATGCCCCAGCCAGCTCAGTAATGGTACAAGTTACTAGATCTCAGAATGGCTAACAAGACTGTGTGCCATACACATGGTTCTCCCACGCTGAGGTTACAAATAAAGTGCAGAAGCTGCATTTTAAAAGTCTCTCTCTCCCCTCTTGTGCATATTTGCCTTGCTTTATCTTTTAAGAAACACACACAGACTTCAAGAACAGCAGCTTCAGCCTCTTTCAGCTAACTTCATTTTTCTCCTATCCCAGAATGTTCCCTCAGCTACACACTATACCACACTGCATAGCCCATTTGGGTGGTCTCTTACTCACAGGCTACACAAATCCATTTCTTTTCCTCATATCTATCTTTACATTCCCAGCATACCAGAACATAGCATGGGCATATATCAGGGGACACCTTCTGCCCAACTTGTTCTACCACACCCAGTTCACTCTCTGAAGTCCCCTCTCACCACCTCTTCCTACCAATTCTATATCTTCTCTTATTAAGCTCATTCGCCCAATGATCAACAATCTCCTTCAGAATAGGTTAATTGCCACCAGTTGAGTCTGTAATCTTCTCTGTTATGCAATTACCTAAGTGACCAGGGTACTACAGTTAGCACTCTGTCACAGCCCCAAAAAGGACAATTATTATCCTTAATATCATCTAAAAGACTGTCAGATAACAAGGTTTCCTTTTGATAGCTCTCCAGAGGGGGAAAGTTAACAAGGAATGTTGTTAAAACAAAAGCCTGACTTAATACTTTACACTTCAAATGCTTTATCTGTTTGGGGTTTTTTGTGGTTTTTTTTTTTTGGTTGTTGTTTGTTTTTTTGTATCTTTAAAAAAAGGTTTTAAAGATTTTTAATGGTGTATTTGCCATGGTACTAAGCAGGCTGAAATCTTTGTATGCCTAACCCTGAATCTTATTTAACACTGTTTAATATTGGACAGTAAGAGGATCATGTTAACACCTTTGACTCTTTAGGCCCATATATCTCATCAAAATTAATACAACATTTCTGGCATCCCAGGCTGGGTCTAAAGGGTTAATACATACACAGGAGCTGGTATCTTAGCAAACAATCAATTGTTTTCAAAGTTGGTTTAAAACAAAAGTTTGTTTTAAAATCCTGAAATGTGTTAAGCTTGTTTGGAACAAGCATGCGAAGCAAACTGTTTTTTGCTTTAAAAATAAGTTGAACGATTGTTTTAAAGTTATTATTTTTGTAACAACTGCCTTTTGTTTTGTTTTAAGGTTTGTCTTTTCTGTAACTGGTAATAATTTTGAGCGGTTTAAGAAAAAAGTATTTTTAAGAAAAAGCAAAAGTGGTAAAAATAAAATGGTTTAAATTGTTGCTAAAGCAGACTTAAGTTGCTAAAGCAGACTTTTACTAAAATAATGTCATGGGTAACCCGTCTTCCCAACCTTGTTAACAACATGCCAGCTTCATTCAGGGCTGCTCTTGCATTAACTGTAAATTAAGTTTCAAACCACCTGACTCAAAAGCTGTTGCAAACTTTTTTGTACTTTTGGTGACTGTTTCGTTTCTGCAATGTTTTCTTTCCTTCTTGTTTTTGCAATTATGTTGTTGTTTTACAATTTTTTTTCCTGTTTTGTTTTTGATGTCAGCAATTTTTGTTATCGTTGTCCTTGTGCACATAAAACAGCCTGATGCTAGTGTTACAGGTTAAATCCCCATGGTGGGCTAAGTTGCCACAATGGCCATGTTGTCCACACAAATGTCAGTGGTGAAACAGTTGGGCAGGGTCTGTCAGAGACTAAAAATACCTGCAAATTTTTACTGCCTTTGGGGGATTGAAAATGGCTCATCAATGCAAAAGTGCTTCCAAAGGAACATCATCTTATTGGTTCTTTGTTTAAAAAAAGGGGGGGGGGGCGTTATGCTGAGGTAAAAATGCCATACGGGCTAAAAAATTCTCCAAGTAAGCAAGTTTAACCACTAGTGAGTAAAATTGTCACAGTTTGTGCAAAGGTACTGCGTTAAATGTATGAATGGCAAAAAGAAGGGTAAAGGGTTTTTTCCAGTTTTACCCATTCTGGGCATACAGCCAAAGAAGTAATAAAAGCTGGTTTGTTTTTAAATATCTTACAAACTTATAACAGCAGCAGCTCAGGGTTTGTTTTAGCAGCAAATAGAGTCAGTTGTAAGTCCTTCGCTTGTTAACATCTAGAAGGTTTAACTGCAATTTTTGTAACATCTAATCACATAAAATTTGTAAATCCCAATTTAAGAATAAAAATTTTGCAAACCTTAAAATATAACCAAATGCCATTTTCTTTTTCTTTGTTTCTATGTGCTTAAATTAACATACAGTTTTTATTTTAGGAATTGTCATTTTATGGACCAGTGTCCTATGGTGAATTGGTTTGTGAAAGAAAGGGATTACGTTGTAATAACTGGGGTGACAAATTTACCCTAATTGTAAAACTCCAGTATGAAAAGTGAGCAGAAGTTCATAAAGTCTCACAATAACCTATAACAAAATGTTAATGGGAAAAGGTGCAAAAGGAAAACAAAAAAACCTGAATTAATACAAACAAAAAGGCCTAATAATCTAATTCAAAGACTTTGTTAAAATCATGCCTGGTAAACAAGAAGAGTATGGGACTAAAAATTAATAAACCAAAATTGGTGTGTTGGATATTAGGTCTTATTGGTAAATAAAATAACAAGGGATGGGCTATTCCACCCATCACTCCCTTTTGAGGTTGGCTTTTTTTTTTTTAAGACTTTCAGAGAAAAATTAGTAGAAGCAGCAGCTGTCTGCCAACAACTGCTGCAGCAAGCTTTACCATCCTGGCTGCCACCCCCCACTGTCTCCTGGCACCCCAAAATCTACCATGACACCTTTGGGCCTTCATTGTCCTAATCCTAAAATGTGTCCTGACCAGACTAGACCAAAGAAAGGGACTCAACATTGCCAGCTCCGCCAGCTCCAGATAAATCCCAACCACCACCTGGGATGTGAGACTTTGTTACCCTTCCTTTTGTGTCCTTTTCATTTCTCCCCTTCTCACTTCCCCTTATTTCTTTTTTGTCCTACCACTCTCCTTTTAACTGGCCAAGACTGTATTTTGCAAAACTGCTTTAAAAGTGAAACCAGAAAGAGGCAGTTAACAGCAATGCCCTAAACAGCCCGGTTTTTGTACAAGTTTCCAGGTCTCAGAGAAGTAATAATACCATGTGCCAGGCCTGAGCCTGGCTGTGAGGCAGTGAATACAACCAGAAACAGAAGCTACAGTTTCTATCTTTGCTGTTCTTTTCTCTCCCCTCTTGTGTGTGTTTGTTTTGTTTTGTCTTTTAGGGAAAGGAATCAGATTGCAGCAATAACAGCTCCAGCCCATCTCAACTGGCTTCTCTTTTCCCTAAAAAGGACAATTATTACTATAGTTAATTCCATTTAATAACTGTCAAATGGGAGAGGAGGTTCCTTTTAAAACTCTCCTCAGCTAGAGGGAAAGAAAACAAGAAATAAAACCCTACTTAATACTTTACCTTTCAAATGCTTTAACTGTGTTTCCTTTTTTTCTCTGTATCTTTAAGAAAAGGTTAAAAAGATTTTTAATGGTGTCTCTGTATACCAAACTTTGTTTAACCCTGTTTAATGTTGGACAATAAGAGGGTCACATTAACACCTTTTGACCCTTCCTTCAAAATTAATACAACAATATGCCCCGGATCTCTCTGTCCCTGGCTGGAGGAACGGGTGCTTGGGGCTCTGCACAGGTGTGTGTATGTAAGAACATCCTTCAACATGCATTAACTCATGTTGGGGATGGGACTGGGCTCCACTAGCCAATGGACCCAGGGGCCACCAAAGTGGCTTAGAATGATCATTGCCACCCTGGCACGGCTCCTAGTGCAGCTCAGCTGATCCTGACAATCTTGCCCAATAGAACAACCCACATGAGGGAGGATTTGCCAGATCAGCCTCCGAGTTTTAAATATGCCCATAGGTGTACTTTAAAAAAGTGAAATTATTGCCACTACTCACGGCAGTTGTCCTTTAACAAGTTACACCACACTAGTTATCTGACTGCTATTAGGTTTCCAACCCAATTCTTCCCCAACACCACACCTGTCACCAGCTGACTTGAACCTGAGCCAACAGTGAGTTCAGCTGTTTGATTTGGTTTCAGTTCCCACCCCTCGTGCTACTGGAAACAACTTTATCAGCATATCCCTAATATTGATTCTCTCCCTGGGATTCAGCATGTTATTCCTTGGACCCTTCTTTGTTTCTTCTGCACTGATTTAAAAGGTTACATCATGTAAATACCACAATGCAGCAATGTTGCTGCAAGATTCCCAATAGAAGAGTCAGCCTAGTCATTAATCTAACAGCAGGTGTGGGTGAAGGAATACCATGAGGCTCCTTTAAATTGCTCTTTGCTTTTCCCCCTGCTCCCTCAAGGAGGGACTTTCTCTTGGGTGCAGTGATGAAATACAGAAAATCTTTGCTTCAGCTGAGTCTCTGTGTGGCAGGAAGACAGGAGGGCCCGATCTTGTGCTGAGCACTGTCATTGGCTTCAGGAGGAGTTGAAAGGACCATTGCAGCCCTTTGCAGGTTCAGACTCAGTGTTACTAAGGTCCAAAAAAAAAAAAAACCCCAAGCAAACAAAAACGTAGCCAAATTTCACTAGGGCTAGGCACAGGGAGCCATTCCACCACACGCTCCAAAGTTAGAGCTAAGGAGCTCTAAAGAGCTAAGGAGGGAGAGGGAAGGGAACCAGCATCCCAGAGTCTGATTACAGACATTTAAAATACACAGTGTTCCAGCATGAAGCAATTCTAAAGAAAACTAGCCCATGCTAACTGAGCAGGTAGATAAACTGCAGCCATGGGTGCAGCCAGCCAAGAAGGCAGAGTTCTGGAAAGGGATCTGGATGCCAGGATCGGGGTCAATAGAATGTGTTGTGGAAATGCTGGGACCATCTGGGGCTGGGGGAGAAGGCCAGCAGCACCAACTCCTTACAGACCCTTTTGCAATCATTGTTCTTAGGCAGAGCTTGCTGGAAAATGGGGGGGGTTGTTCCCACAGAACATTTTGTTGGAAACAAAATTCTTTTTTGTTGACTTTTTGTTGAAAGACCTAAATCTCTAATGCTGATTTTTTTAGATCAACATTCAGTTTGCTGATGAAAAATCAGAAAGTTTGAGGAAAGCTGACACACTCTGTGAAAATTTTTGTTCCATCAAAAAAACTTTTTGACAGACATTTGGGTTTTGACACAAAATTTCCAACCAACTGCACTAGGCAATGGTGCGGGAAACAGTGCCTGCTGGGTGACCTTGGGCAAATCACTTCCCAGTCTTGAGCCTTAGCTTCCCCGGCTGTAAAATGGGGATACTGATCTCATTTGTAAAGCACTTTGAGATCTGCTATGTAAGTGCTCAGTGTGGTTATTATTTTCACAGGTTCTGTCCCTGCATGGAGCCTTCAACCTGCTGCTTGCACTTGAAATCACTTCTCAGGTGTGCTCAGCATAGGACTGAGTGAACCTCACCTTTCCTGCTAACTGTAATTAATAGCTATACTGAAGGGAAATAAGACTCAAAGACCAGTAGCTGAGTGGCAGTGCTGCTGGATGTCACCATGGGAAAAAACTGCTCGTGGGGTCTTACTCGGAAGGCTGGTAGGTACTGAGATTGCTGTGGAGGTGTTGCACTGGGGAATGGCGTGAGAGCCTCATGCCACTGAATAGCCACCTCACCTCTATAGCAAATGAAGGAACACTTTTAACTGTTCTTGGTTGCTATGAATTACGGTCCTGACAGGGGCTTGAGCATAGGAGGATAAAATAATGAAAATAGGGGAGGGGCAGGCGTTTACAGATCTCCATCAGGATAATCAATGCAGAGTACAAGGTGATCACTGGGGTACCGCAGAGATGAGCGCAATATAAGAACCTGACTAGATAGGCTCAACTCCTATAGATCAGGCAGGTGGACAAAGAAAAGGCATTTTGTGGACTGCTCTGTCTTCAGGAGCTGTGCAAGCTGCACCTCTTTCATCACTATTAGCAATATGCCATAATGAGGCAGTACAAGGAGCAGTTTGCTCTCTCAGCTACCAGGGGCAGTGGGAGGCAGGGAAGGGGAAGAGGTTGGCTGGAATCAGAAAGCAACAAAGTAGTGGGACAGAATATATAGCTAGAGAAAGACACTATAAACTATACCTAAGACCCAGTAGACAACAGACAGCTCATTCATTGATCCTCAGGTACTTACATATAATATACAGTCTTACAATAAAAGTACTATAGATGGATGTGAATTTATCATTCTAGACAAACAGAGATTTATTTATTTTGCTTTCTTTGCTGCAACCAGAAAAGAATGTAGAACACTGACATTTCAAATGAGAGGAGCGCTCCCTTGGTTTTGCTTTACAAGATACTGTCTGTGCTTCTGAAATGCAGAGACAGAGGCTCATCCATAAACCTGGGGCATGCAATCATCCCTTTATCACAGTTAACTAGTGAAAAAGAGAGGTTCCTATTGAAAATGCTATTGCTAAAAGTGGTGAAGTATGATTTTTAACCAGCAAATTGCAGCCTGGGTTATAAAGGCAGATCTAGAGGAAGTGGGTACGTTCTCACTGAGTCAGTATGAGAGGGTAACTGTAGGAGGCTAGTTTAAATAAAGCCAAGGGGCTGAGTGGTGAGTTCTGAACTGTATGATCCTTTGTGGCTGCGTTAGTTACATTTATAACTGCACCCAATCACTGTGGTGGCTGGCTTTTTTGTTGTGAATCAACATTCTATTGTAGTGACTCGGATATATTGCTCCCTCTGCTGGATGGACTCAGACCTGCTTGTGTGTTCTGGTATTAACTGGGGAAAGCAGCAGCCCTTAGCAAGTCCCACTGCTAGAGAAACAATTGCCTGGCACTTCCTGAAGATCTAGACCTGTGGTTCTCAGCGAGGGGGTCTGTATACCCGGGGAGGTTCGCAGAGGTCTTCCAGGGGGTACAGCAACTCATCTAGATATTTGACTAATTTTAAAACAGGCTACATAAAAAGCACTAGCGAAGTCAGTACAAATTAAAATTTCATACAATGACTTGTTTATATTGCTCTATATACTATGCACTGAAATGTAAGTATAAAATTTATACCCCCAATTGATTTATTGTATAATTATATGGTAAAAATTAGACACTAAGCATTTTTTTTCAGTAATAGTGTGCTGTGACACTTCTGTATTTTTGTCTGATTTTGTAAGCAAGTAGTTTTAAAGTGAGGTGAAACTAGGGGCACACAAGACAAATCAGACTCCTGAAAGGGGTACAGTAGTCTGGAAAGGTTGAGAGCCACTGATCTAGAGGAGGTCACCTGTAGGGGACAGGAGCATGGACCACCCCAAAACAGAAAAGGAGTGTCAAGGCCTGGAGTGAAAGGACTTGGGGGAAGAGAGAGGAGATGGGATTTTTCTTGGGGATTTAGGATAGACACCTTATGTGTCAGGTTCATAAACAGCAGCGTCGGTTTCAGTTTGTATCGCCCATATGACCTGACCCCAATCTGGCTTACACAGGCCCTTGTGAAATCCCTAACCAGTGTTGCCAACTGGGGCTTCAAGAAAAACACCAAAGATTGCATTGTAATGATCTTGGGGTTCATTAATCAACAAACCAGTGGATGAGAAAGGAATAAAACTTTTAATAAAACAAACTAGAGAGCTTCTGTGGTGAACTGCTGTACACAACTACACTGTGTTCTCAACACAAGCTTCTAGGGCACATCTCTAAATTCCTATATTCATAATACTGTCCCTTATGACGGAGCGTCTCTAAATATCTCATATCATATCAAACATATCTCTACAGCATGGCCTGCTATTTGACCTTGGGCAAGTCACTTCATCTCTCTGTACCTTTGTTCCCCTGCCCTCCTCCCCCCCTTCCCGCCTGTTTCGACTGTCAGCATTTTGGGGCAAGGATTGTTTCTGACTATGCATTAATACAGCACCTAGCACAATGGGGCCCCAGTCTCAGCTGATGCTTCTATGTGCTATTGTAATACAGATACTCCTAAAAACCTGAGCTGTTGAGCTGTGAAGGGACAGAGACCTGGCTTTTTATTTTACTTTTTCTCATTTGCATACTTCTAGCCCATGACAAGTACTTGTTCTGTTGCTTTATTTCAATCACTAGCAGTCAGGTCAATGTACTGCTATCTGCTAGGCCAAACTGGGGATAATAAAATTGGATTCGGGTGAAAATTGGTAATTTTTGAGTAAGCAATTGTGGGTTCAGAAAAATGTCCTCCTTTTAGCTAGCATTCATTAAAAGATACACAGATTATATAGAGATTAGTTCCAGCTGGAATTTTGGATACAGAAAAGTTCTGGGCAGGTGGAACTCAGTTAAGAGAAAACACAGGAAAAAAAATAAGATATTGTAAAATGTTGATCTGCAATTAAATTTTGCCCTCTTGCTAACATCCAGGAAGTGTTAACGGAATCTCACACATACTAATACCCAAGAGAGGGGGGCAGGAGGGAAGGACTTCAGGCACATTGTGCTAATAAAATTAAGATGATCACCCAAAAAGTTAAAGAGAAAAAAAATGGAACAAATGAAGTTAAACTTCACTGGAGAACTTCTCAGAACAGCTTCTCTTTGTTGTTTTCCCAAGGTCAGAGTTTTTGCTGGAGAGAATGTCAAAGTCAGCAATTCACATCTTTTATTTATGTGCCATTTAACAGCAGGGTCCACATGAAATTTAATGGGTGTAATTTTCAGACAGGGCACTAGTCATAAAGGCATGGCACACCACCTATGGGGAGCAGTTAGGTGAGGCATGGCTGCAACATACCAGAGTCATGTCTTGGTCGCAGGCCTCGACATGGAATTTATGGGCCCAGTCATTATCCGACTGAAGTCAATGAGAGTTTTGCCACTGGCTTTGGCAGATCAGGATTGGGCCCCTATGCCTTCAGCTAGTTTTGAATCACCAAGATGTTTAACACGGCATCACAATGAGCAAGGACAATATAGTAAGGGAGAGTCAGGGGCGGGGGAGCGGAATGGCAAGTCAGTACCAGAGTAAGCTCCAGAAACAATGAGTGAAACGCAGCAGCAAGTCCTACAGAAACTCTGACATGTGGATGAACACAAACTCTGGGACCACTTCCAAAACCTGCTGCCTTCCGCATTTGAGACAATGCACAAGAGACAGATGAAGATCTGCTCACTCAAATGCATTCTTCCAGACTTCCGTGCATGGACAGAAAAACAGAGAGGGAGGAGCCATTCAGACAATAGCAACAAAACATTCAGGAACATTTTGGCTATTCAATCTGTTGAGGAAGCAGCACATTTCAGGAATGGTTCAGCATGAGAAGAAAAGGAGGCAGTACTGAGCAAATTAGCTCCCCTCAGTGGTGCAGAAAAGCCAACGTGAACACGTCTCTCTGTGTAGAGTCTCACGTTGACACTGACACAAAACTTTCCTCTTAAATCAACAACATTCCAATCCCACAATGGGTCACCAGACCCAGCCTGCCTAGCACCAGTAGTTCTGATGGGCTAGGTTATGAAAGGAAGGGAGGCAAGCATGCGGAAGATTGAGCAGTGGTGCCTAGAGCAGCGTTTCTTAAATGCGGCCACCAGGGGCTTTTCTTGCGACCACATCCTCCTGGGCGGTGATTGGCGGGGGGGAGGGAGAAGCAGCCCCTCGTCCATGGCTGCCAGCAGTGGTTGGGCCCTGCTTCCCTCTGGAGACACACAAGCTGGAGCAGCAGGCAGTTAGTGAGTTCCCCACCTTCCTGGGGGTGGGCTTCAACTCTGGGACAGCCGGTGGCAGGCTCCAGCCACGGGGCTTTGAGCTCCTTTCCCAGGCTGTGCGGTGGTAGGCTCTGGCCCCAAGCTCACCATCCCTCTGTCACCCTGGCCTCCACTGCCACCCCCAGTGCCCCATCGTCCCTGGCCCCCACTGCCTCCATACCCACCTCCCCCATCCAGGGCTTAATTTGTCCCCCGGGCTGAGTAAGTCTGCTGTGAAAAGTGATATTTGTATGTTTGTTAATATCCCTTTTCACAGCAGACTTAGTAGCTAGCAAGTCTTAAAAAAACAAGAACAAAAAAGCAAAAAGAAACAGGAAGAAAAAAGACAAGAATATGCAACGCACCTTATTTGTGTTTCTATTCTGTTTAGGTCCAGTAAAGAATAGAGACAACTGTACGTTATTTTTATTATTAAATCTGCAAAAAAAAATCCTACATAAATAAATTACAATGATTTGGATCTGTAAAAAGTGACAAAGAGTCCTGTGGCACCTTATAGACTAACAGAGGTATTGGCGCATAAGCTTTTGTGGATGAATACCCACTTCGTCAGACGCATGAATGATTTGGATATGTATATGTGCATATTTGTTTTTCCTAAAGTTAATTATTTTGGGGGAAATTGTCAGAGTGGCCACCAGTGAAAGTTGGTGGCCGCACTCTGAGGCCACCAAAAATTTTGTTGTGAGAACCTCTGGCCTAGAGGCACCAGTCTAGACGGTACAGTTGGCCTGGACACTGTACAGAAATCTAATGGCTAACAGTCTAAGAAGTGACACGTAACAGGTGGAGGAGACAAACAAACAGGTCAGGGTGGGGGATTGACATGACAGGGTAACAAAAAATAATAGGAAATGAATCATAGAAGTGGAGGACTGGAAGGGACCTCAGTAGGTCATCTAGTCCAATCCTCTTCACTCCAGGCAGGACTAAGTAATAACTAGACCAGTCCTTAGTCAACCAATTCTTAGTCAACTA
Source organism: Terrapene triunguis (assembly GCF_002925995.2). Classification (NCBI taxonomy): domain Eukaryota; kingdom Metazoa; phylum Chordata; order Testudines; family Emydidae; genus Terrapene; species Terrapene triunguis. The sequence goes on along the minus strand of NW_020664540.1, from coordinate 417,115 downwards.
GGACCGGGGATCACAACTCATCCGCAGCACCCGCCTCCCCAAAGAAGAAGTGAGGGGGGGTGGGCATGGGTGGAGCCATAGCCCCTCTCTCACTCCAGGCAATGGGAATGAGCTGGTGCCAAAGGAGCACAGGCGGTGTGCTTTTGAAGGGTGGAGGCATCCCCACTCCAAGGCGCACTCCCTCCGGGCGCAGAGGTGGCTGGCTGATCCAATTTGTAACCCGTTAATGGCCCGGCTGGTTCTCAGGTGGTTGATGACCATGCAGGAAGTAAGTAGCCATGGAAGCTGGCAGAGCTTGCTCTTGCTGGAGCCCTAGCCCAGCATGTTCCTATAACGAAGTCACTGTGATTGTCACTGCTCTGTGCTGATACAAACCCCTAACCAGGATACCCAGTCCCCCTGCCTCCGGGTGTTAGGACTTCCCCATGTGTATGTTCTAGCCCCTCCGCCCCCATTCCTTCTGCCTGCCTGGTCCATCCACTTGTTGCAGCTCGTGGACAGTGACAGAAAAAAGCTTACAGCGTGTTTGTACAAGTCCTGACCTGGGCCTTTAGGGGCTGCCGTAATCCAGGTAATAAAAGCAGCCCTGCATGCGCATCCTTGGGACCTTGGCCCCTGCTGATACACCAGCTGGTTGGGGTTGTGCAGATTGTCTCAGGAGGCACTGATACAAGCACAGCTAGGCAGTGTGATGGGTGTGGGCGCACACACTCAGAGGACATATAGGAAATGCCGTGTGGACACAACAGAAGGCTGGTTGTAGCGAGGAGAGATGCAAGTGACACAGCTTGGTGACCAAACATATTTAGTGATTGCAGATGTTTCCACCCCCCACCCTACCCAGGTAGAACGCCTCTGGGCGCTCCCCTTGCTGTGCAGCCCCTCCCTTACAGGACAGCCAGTAGCTTGCACAGCTACAATGGGGGAGAAATCAGGAATTTCTGTTTCTGTTTATGGTCACACTTGTCAATTTTATTGTGAAACTAGACTGCCATTTTAACCTTTAGAAAGAGCCCCCACCGCTGTTCCACCTTGGATGTATTGATCTATTCCCACGCAGGCTCTTTTAGTCAGAGCAAGAACAAACAGTTGTTGCACCTGCATTTCCTTGCCATTGCAGTGAAACGAGCTGTAGTCATTGAGAGTACACTTCTTGTGTCATTTTACTGTCAGTCATTAGCCCACATCCCTGCTTATACCAGCAATTCTCATCACGCAAGTTATCTGACACACTGGGACAACCTAGGGTTGACTGACACAGTTCCCCCTCCCCCCAGACACTGTAGTTTGTGCAAAACTCTGTTGTCATTCTCTATTCATCCTGCGAATGCACTGAAGCAACTTCACTCCATGAAAAAGGAAGGCCCCACTTCATAAACTTAGACTCTAGAAGGGCTCTGTGAAGTTTGAAAGCTTGTCTCTTCCACTAACAGAAGTTGGTCCAATAAAAGATATGACCTCACCCGCCTTGTCTCTCTCTAGTTTTAATCATTTCCCCCCATGCTTCAGAAGAACTAGCATTTAACTCTCACTCCCAGGGCAGATCATATTGCCCTCTAGTGGATTTGACAAACATGACAGCCTGACATTACTGTGGCTGAAAGGAATCCAGGAATGCCATCACTCTGCGTAACAATGGGAAAACCGAACCCCTGGAATGTGCAGTCTCTCATCAGCATTGCTTGGAAGACAGCTAGAGCTGCTGTGCTAAACACAAGCATGTCAAAGTAGGCCACAACGCTGCAGTGTTGAAAATAAAACCTCACACGTGAGGAGTTGCACTCTGAGGCCAATAAGATCTGACAGAGAACGACCCGAGCGTGCGTCCATTGACAGCACTAAGCCAAGTGAGCTGAAGTGAATGATGGCAGAGCTACACAAAAAAATCCTTTCATCAGCTCGGTAGTTTCTTAGCAATGGAAAGCCAAATGCAAACCACAAAGGGGAGTATCACTCCCAAGAGAAGCAGGAGTTAGTTTGGATGTAACTAGAGTCCATTTACTAGCCCCGCTCCTGGGGAGGAAAGGAGAGGAAACACCACCTGCATAAGTTATTGGCATTTCATCCCTTAAACTGCTGAGGAGCTGATATGACACGCAGCCTGCTAACCAGTAAAATAGAGGCTCCATGTGAGTGTAATGTGGTGGGCTGGCTGTTTATAATAGGAAAGGAGATAGATAACAGCTTACTCTACAGTGCTACTTATTCCATAATAAGCAAAGTAACCTTTAGAGATCTGGTGAACACAATTAATTTACAGTGCTGGTTCCTCTTTGTCTTTAGGGCTAAACTCTGCTTTGTCCACAGACTGAGGCACTTTGAATAAACAGCACCAAAAGAGATGCCTTTAAGAGGTGATGGAGTTGCCTCTGACAGCAGGGGACTGGAGTTGATGATCCAGGAGGTCCCTTCCACTCCTACAGCCTCTGCTCCTTAAGAGATGCCTCTTCCCTTGGGTAGGAAACTGATTTCATGGGTCTGGATTGGCATAGTCATCCACCTGTGAAGTGCAGCTGCTTCTGGGGTGAATGCAGCAACTGTGCAAAAACACATAACAGGATAGGACAAGAAGCAGTTATATCAGCTGACATCAGAGGGTTTTAGTTGGCTAATTACATTCCTCCTATGCTGGAATTTGTCTGGGACAGCAGGATTAATATCTCCACTTATGAAAAAAGCCAAGGAATCTTTTATGACCAGAAGTTGTCAGCATGCCTCACCTGAAGACAAAGCATCTTGGGAAGCTGCACTTTGGGCCAGTGGGATGTGTGAAATCTGACACTAACTGGAATATCCCATAGGATCGGGGTGGGAGCTGTAGATGTGGTACATCTTGATTTTAAAAGGCTTTTGGCACAGTCCCACATGACCTTCTCATAGGCAAACTAGGGAAATGAGGTCTAGATGAAGTTACTATAAGGTGGGACCACAACTAGGTGAAAGAACATACTCAAAGAGTAGTTATCAATGGGAGGGTATGTCTAGTGGGGTCCAGCAGGGTCAATCCTGGGTTTGGTACTATTCAATATTTTCATTAATGACTTGGCTAATGGAGAAGAGAGTCTGCTTATAAAATTTGCAGATGACACCAAGCTGGGAGGGGTTGCAAACACTTTGGAGGACAGGATTAGAATTCACAATGATCTTGCCAAGTTAGAGAAGTGCTCTGAAATCAACAAGATAAAATTCAATAAAGACAAGTGCAAAGTAAAACTCTCAGGAAGGAAAAATAAATAAATGCAGAACTACGAAATGGGGAATAACCGGCTAGGCAGTAATGCTGCTAAAAAGGATCTGGGGGATCTAGTGGATCATAAATTGAGTATGAGTCAACAATGTGATGCAGTTACAAAAAAGTCTAATATTCTGGGGTGTATTAACAAGAGTGTCATATGTAAGACATGGGAGGTAATTGTCTCACTCTACTTGGCCCTGGTGAGGCCTCAGCTGGAATACTTTGGGCACCACAATGTGGACAGATTGGAGGATGCAGAGGAGAGCAACAACAACAAAAGATAAGATTTAGAAAACATGACCTCTGAGGAAAGATTAAAAAAACTTTTTTAAGGGACATGTTTAGTCCTGAGAAAAGAAGACTGGGGGCAGGGGGAAGAGCTGATAACTATCTTCAAATACGTTAAGGGCTGTTATGAAGAGGATGGTGATCAATTAACCTCCATGTCCAATGAAGGTAGGACAAATAGCAATGAGCTTAATCCGCAGCAAAACGGATTAGATGAGATATTAGGAGAAGTTTTCTAACTATAGGGGCAGTTAAATTCTGGAACAGGCTTCCAACGTACGTTCTACAATCCCCATCATTGCAGGTTCTTAAGAACAAGTTAGACAAACACCCGTCAGAGATTATTTAGTTTAACGTGCCTCAGCCCAGGGGTCCCTACATTTCTATTATTCTAAGATATTCAAGCATAGGGTCCTGGCACTGAGCCTGCTCCACCTTGCTCTCAGATACGGGGCATTGTGTACCTTGTAAAGATAAATACAATGCAAGTGTGCATGTACAAAATACTGTGGTCAGTTGTACAAGGTTCATGACATTTGCCTGGGTATCAAAGAGCAGGAGGATCAGGCTCGGAGTCTCTTTTCAAAGAGAATCAGACCCGATAGTCTGGAGAACCATGGCCTAAACAAAAGTGAAACCTTAAATATTCCTTTTCCCCCAGGAATTGTGCAACAGACGTAATGATTGGCTCACCTTTGTAGCAGAAACTTCACAAAATGAATCTTGCTTATATTCAGTGTCATTTGTTAAGTAGCTTGGTAAAGGGCTTGAAAGGGGACTTCTGGAATATCACAAAAATGGAAGCCATCGCACATCTCTGGGAAAGCAGCTCTGAACCACTGCATTTCAGTGAGGGACGGAGGGGAATTCAGAGGGGCTACTCAGAAGACCCTTTGCACTGCCAGAGTGGTGGAAAGCAGCCTCAGTGGAAATGAGAATCAGACCCCCATGAGTCTTGTCAGTAAGTTTCAGTGTGAGATGTGGTTCATTGTGACAAAGGCCAAAAATCAAAAAATCTGGACACTTCAGCACACCAGAGTCAGGCCAACGGCACACACAAGAGCCTGACTCTCCTTGCATTTACACAGAACTCCCTGCAATAGACACTTGTGAAAAACTGGTGCAAATGAGAGGAGAATCAGGCCCTGAAATGATTGATGACTAGTAAAGGTCTAGAGAGACGAGGATGTGTCTTACAGGTCACTACAGCCTGAGAGCCGCTGGCATATATTAGTATCATAAGATCCGCCTGGATCCCATCACTGCAAGGCCCCAGGCTTGTCATGCTGCAGGAAGCAGAGAGACACAGCCCATTCCCTCGCTAGCAGGAAAGGAGAGTGATCTACTCCTTTAAATGATAGACTATTTCTCCTGCTCACCCACCTCTTTTAGGCCAGGATTATGCTAGAACCTTTTGCCAGTATAGTAATGTCGAGGGGCTGCGGGGTGGGTGTGGGTGTGCGCAACATTTATGCCAGTATAACTACGTCTACACTAGAGCTCTGATAAGATAAAAAGTGCATTTGCTGGTACAGCTTAATTTTGCTCAGGGAACTGCTATAAGCAGTACTGGCAAAAGCACTTTGCCAAGATAAGCTGCGCCTCTGCTAGGAAGCTTGGCCGCTACAGCTATACTGCCAAAGCCTTTCTAATGCACACAGGGTCTTAGTTTCCACCATGCAGCTGCTATTGCAGCAACTTTAATGAAGTACTGCTCTCTCGGGCGCCAGCTGATATGAGTCAGACCTGTTAGAGGCCAAAGTCATACAGGTGTGGCAGAGCAGGATTGCTGCCTAGTGGTTAGAAAAGGGAATTTGTTCTAACTATGAAACGTTTAGCAAATTACACAAAGCAGCTTAAGTGAAGTAGGTGCCCAAATCCTACTGAAATTCAATGGGAGTTGAGCACCTAACTCCCTGGGGCATCTTTGAAAATCCAAGCCTGCAGATTACACCACAGACTTCTGCCAACATGGCTCTGTTGGTCACAGGTGTGAAGAGGTGCAATCCGTGACGGACACTGTTGTGCCAGCAGGGGCCCCTGGTACAGACACTGTTATACTGGCAAAACTGCACTTGTACCTGTACAGCTTGTTTCACTCATGGGATGATTTTCCTGCACTGGTATGAAGCACCGTTTTGACAATACAGCTAGGAGCGCTTTGCTGGTATGGTTTCTATACTGGTGAAGTGCTCCTAGTGTAGGAACTGCCTTTGCCTCAGTTTTCCCTCACTGTAGCCTAGAGAAAATATCCAGCCCTGGAGGAGAGGTACTGTGGCCTGTACCAAGTGGGATTTAGAGTCAGTCACTGTAGTAAGCCTGGCTCAAAGCACTGCCTTAAAAAAGTTCTCCAGTTCCCTTGCTATTGAAGAAAACACAGAGATGGTTCTAGGCAGCAGCATCAAAAGCAGCTAGTATTGTATTAATATTTCTGAGCTGGAGCAGGGCAGAGAGGGGAGGAGAAAAGGAGTCACTGCCCTTGGGTGTGAATGCACTTTCTTTTTTAGGCCTTGGGCCAGGCCCAGTAGATAAAAGGCCTGTGCTCTCCCTGTGGCAATGAGAGTTGTAGAGAAGAAGTAATCAACCTCTCCCCCTGAGCAACTTGCTTGTTCTGCAGTCTGTGTTTTGTACATTTGTCCTAATCTTTCCTCTCAAAAACTCCTAAAGCATTCTGCAGGCAGAGATAGTTTGCCTGGATTTGGGGGGTTAAGCAGGCTTTGCTCAACCAACACTTAACTCTTATATGGAGATATACCTATCTCATAGAGCTGGAAGAGACCCCACAAGGTCATTGAATCCAGCCCCCTGCCTTCACTAGAAGGACCAAGTACTGATTTTGCCCCAGATCCCTAAGTGGCCCCCTCAAGGATTGAACTCACCACCCTGGGTTTAGCAGGCCAATGCTCAAACCACTGAGCTATCCCTCCCCCCTTATAATGTACTCATACAGTTAGGGGGTGGGATAGCGCTAAACCCAGGGTTGTGAGTTCAGTCCTTGAGGGGGCCACTTAGGAATCTGAGGCAAAATCAGTACTTGGTCCTGCTAGTGAAGGCAGGGGGCTGGACTCAATGACCTTTCAGGGTCCCTTCCAGTTCTATGAGATAGGTATATCTCAATATTATATTATATATAAGCCATTTGCAATAAGTGGTGTCCAGATGAGCTATCAATACTAGAATATTTTTATTCCAACGGGTCATTATGGACTGCAGTTTACACTTCCCATTGTACCATGTTATGGAGCAGAAGAACAGTCTCTTATCTCTGAAATATGATCTATTTGTGTCTTAATACTTCAAAGTATTTCTAAAAGCATCCACCCACCCCTCTGAAGTGGGCCTGTCAAGCAAAGTCTGGGCCTTCCCACTCCTTGCTGACATTTACTCTAACCCCTCTAGCACTTCTCCCTTCACGCAATGTACCAGAAACCAGCCACCAGGCTGCAGCAGGCTTTGCTCAGCGCTTCCTTTCTTTACACCACTTCTCTGCAGCAATAGCTTTTTGGCTGTCCCAGTAAGGGTATGTCTACACTACGAGAGTAGTTCGATTTTAGTTAAATCGAATATGTGCAATCGATATTAGAAAGTCGAACGTGTGTGTCTACACTAAGGACAGTAATTCGACTTTGTCAGTCCACACTACCAGGGAAAGCGTCGACATTGGAAGCAGTGCACTGTGGGCAGCTATCCCACAGTTCCCGCAGTCCCCGCTGCCCATTGGAATTCTGGGTCGAGCCCCCAATGCCTTCTGGGTAAAAAAATGTGGCGAGGGTGCTTTTGGGTAACTGTCGTCATCCGTCAGTCACTACCGCCCTGCCTCCCTCCCTGAAAGCGCCGGCGGGAAATCAGTTCGCGCACTTTTTGATCAGTGACAGCGCGGACGCCACAGCACTGCGATCATGGATCCCGCTGCGACCATCGCTGCAGTTGTGGCCGTTCTCAACGCCTCGCACCTTATCATACACCTTTCCCACAGGCAGATGCAGAGAAATCAGGCGAGGAGGCTACGGCACCGCCGTGAGGGCCTGAAGTCGGAGAGTAGCACAGAGCTGTCAGAAACCACGAGCCCCAGCGCCCAGGACATCACGGTGGCAATGGGGCATGTGGATTTTGTTGAACGGCGATTCTGGGCCCGGGAAACAAGCACGGACTGGTGGGACCGCATAGTGCTTCAGGTCTGGGATGAATCCCAGTGGCTGCGAAACTTTCGCATGCGGAAGGGGACTTTCCTGGAACTTTGTGACTTGCTGTCCCCTGCCCTGAAGCGCAAGGACACCCGCATGCGAGCAGCCCTGACTGTCCAGAAGCGAGTGGCCATAGCCCTCTGGAAGCTTGCAACGCCGGACAGCTACCGGTCAGTCGCGAACCACTTTGGCGTGGGCAAATCTACCGTGGGGGTTGTTGTCATGCAAGTAGCCAAGGCAATCGTCAAGGTACTGCTGTCAAAGGTAGTGACTCTGGGAAACGCGCAGGCCATCATAGATGGCTTCGCCGCGATGGGATTCCCAAACTGCGGTGGGGCTATAGATGGGACTCACATCCCTATCCTGGGACCGGGCCACCAGGCCAGCCAGTACATCAATAGAAAGGGCTACTTTTCAATGGTGCTGCAAGCACTGGTGGACCATCGGGGACGGTTTACAAACATCTACGTCGGATGGCCGGGCAAGGTTCATGACGCTCGCGTGTTCAGGAACTCTGGTCTGTTTAGACGGCTGCAGGAAGGTATTTACTTCCCGGACCACAAGATAACTGTTGGGGATGTGGAGATGCCTACAGTGATCCTCGGGGACCCAGCCTACCCGCTAATGCCCTGGCTCATGAAGCCCTATACTGGCGCCCTGGACACAGAAAAAGAACTCTTCAACTACCGGCTGAGCAAGTGCAGAATGGTGGTGGAGTGTGCTTTTGGCCGTCTCAAAGGGAGATGGAGAAGCTTACTCACTCGCTGTGATCTCAGCGAAACCAATATCCCCATCGTTATTGCAGCTTGCTGTGTGCTCCACAATCTGTGTGAGAGCAAGGGGGAGACCTTTATGGCGGGGTGGGAGGTTGAGGCAAATAGCCTGGCTGCTGATTACGCCCAGCCAGACAGCCGGGCGATTAGAAGAGCCCAGCGGGACGCGCTGTGCATCCGGGAGGCTTTGAAAGCCAGTTTCAAGGCTGAGCAGGGTACCCAGTGACTTTTAAGTTTGTGGACACAGAGGCAGAACTTGCCCCCGTTTCTTTACCCAGTTGCCGTCGACTATCCTCTCCACTTACATACCCCCTTCGCCCCCTTCCCAAAAAATAAAATCTGTTCTGTTTTGTTCATGGACACCGTTGTCTTTATTACTGTTTTCGCGGGAATGTTTTAAACCTGGGACGCAGACTGTGGCGGGGGGCGGGTTTAGGGTTGTGATGCAAATGATGCTTCTAAACTCCAGGAATGACAGGCTCCGCGGTGGTGGACTGGTTGTTTCAACGGAGCCTGCCAGCCCTCCTGGCCGGGACTGCGTGTATATGTCGGCTATGTGACTGTCTTGCAGGGGGAGGAGGGTTACAGATCCCCTGCTGCGCGGCTCTGTGATGCAGGGTAAGGACCGCTGCATAAGATCTGTAACTGCCCTCCCCCGCCACCAAGTCAGAGAGCAACACCACCGCCCCCACCACACAAAACATGAAAACCACCTCCCAGACTAACCAGGATAACTAGTCACTGCACTGTATATGTGCCCTGCTGCTGCACCTGCCCCCTGCTAAAGGTGACTGTCCTGTCCAATGACCAAGCCCCTTCCCCCCCCTTCAGACAGACTCCCCTCCAAAAGAAGAGGATGGAAACAGAAATGAACAGAAACGTATTCTTTATTAACAACCGCACATGGAACGGGGGGGTGAAACTTGGACGGGGTCTTGTGTGAGGCGGGTAGGAAAGGACTTTTCAAATTTTGGGGAATGAGAGCCTTCTAGTGGTAGAGCAGTCCGCAGGGGTGGAGTGAAATTTTTCACGGCCCCTTCCACCCCTCCGTGTTTGGACTTTGGGTGAGGGGGGTATGGGACTTGGTGGCGGGGCAGGGCAGTTACAGAGAGACTGCAGCGGGGCTCTCTCCTCCTGCCTCCGGTCCTGCAGAACATCCACAAGGCGGCGGAGCGTGTCCGTTTGCTCCCTCATTAGTCCAAGCAGCGTTTGAGTAGCCTGCCTGTCCTCCTGTCGCCACCTCTCCTCCCGTTCCATGTTTGCCCGGTGCATTTGGGACAAGTTCTCCCTCCACTGTGTCTGCTGGGCTGCCTGTGCTCGGGAGCATTCCATTAGTTCAGCAAACATGTCTTCCCGTGTCCTCTTCTTCCTCCTCCTAATGTGCGCTAGCCTCTGGGCAGATGTGGCTGTGGGAATTGGAAAAAGGGAGTGAATTCCTGAGACAGAGCAATGTATCTGTGAACAGAGAACATAGTCTTGCTCCGTGAACAAGACCATGCAGAGCACCTATCACACGCGCACTGAGGACAAGGTCGAATTTTCGGCCCTCGCCTACAGTGCCTGCGGTCTTGCTGTGGCGAGCTGAGGAGCAGGGCAGGACACCGGACTTTGTCTAGATGGCAAACATGGTAAGCCGTAGACTTGTGGCCGCTTAAAACTTTAAGAGTGGCACTGGCCTCCTTTCACATAGAAAGCAATGCGAGTCTCTGCTGGCAGCAATCCTGCAAGCATGAACTCTGGCCCTGTCCCACCCCCTCGCGGCTGTAAACCGCGTGGCTGTAAACCGGCGGTTGCAGTTCTGTAAAGGGACGAGCAAGCAGTCCCAATACTAACTTTCCCCTACCTAATTCACAGCAGGGAGTCATGCCTGACATCACCCTCCTGAAGGTCTCCGAGAGCCAGAAGGAGAAGATGCTACGGGACAGCCTGCAGAAACCGGGGCCATTTGCTGCACTGCTGTGCAAGGCCATGATCCCGGAGTACCTGCTGGCGTTGTGGCAGGGAAACGTGTCCTACCACGGGGGGCCTAATAAGCTCTCCCTGCCCAGGAACCTGCTGATGAGGCTGGAAAAACACCTGCAGGAGGTGTATGAGGAGTTCTCCCCGGAGGATCTCGCCTCTATCCCCGGTTACATTGACCAGTTCCTGGCTTAGGTGCCCTTGGAGGGACAAATGACTGCAGGGTTTTGGGCACTATAATCATGAAGCGGACATTGTGCAATTTTTTGAAAATGGTTCGGACTATATATTGAGGCGCCCAAAAAAAGACAAATCATGATACACTTTGCACTGATTCCCCTTTTGTTTGACTTTCCTGTTTACATGTTTTGAAGCACTTTACCCACTGTTCATATTTTCAATCTTCCTGTTTTGTTGCAAATAAATGTTTACATGTTTTAAAGCACTTTAGCTAATGTTAATATTTTAAATACGCCAGTTATGTTGTAAATAAATATTTAGATATTTAAAACACTTACAGCTTGATCCTTCCCCTGAATCTGTGTCTGGGGTAACGGCTGGGGAGGGTTGGTAGGGGATCTCTGTCAGGGTGATGAAGAGCTCCTGGCTGTCGGGCAAATCAGCGTTGTAAGCGCTGTCTACTGCCTCGTCCTCCTCATCTCCTTCCTCCTCTTCCCCGTCCGCTGAGGAACCGGTCGCGGACAATATCCCATCCTCAGAGTCCACGGTCACTGGTGGGGTAGTGGTGGCGGCCGCACCTAGGATGGAATGCAGTGCCTCGTAGAAACGGGATGTGTGGGGCTGGGATCCAGAGCGTCCGTTTGCCTCTTTGGTCTTCTGGTAGCCTTGTCTCAGCTCCTTGATTTTCACGCGGCACTGCGTTGCATCCCGGCTGTAGCCTCTCTCTGCCATGGCTTTAGAGATCTTCTCATAGATCTTTGCATTCCGTCTTTTGGAGCGCAGCTCTGAAAGCACGGACTCATCGCCCCACACTGCGATGAGATCCAAGACTTCCCGATCCGTCCATGCTGGGGCCCTCTTTCTATTGGATTGCACGGCCATCTCTGCTGGAGAGCTCTGCATCGTTGCCACTGCTGCTGAGCTCACCACGGTGTCCAAACAGAAACTGCGCTTCAAACTGCCCAGACAGGAAAAGGAATTCAAATTTTCCCGGGGGAGTGGCTGGTCAGAGCATCCGAGCTCGGACTGCTGTCCAGAGCGTCAACAGAGTGGTGCACTGTGGGATAGCTCCCGGAGCTATTAGCGTCGATTTCCATCCACACCTAGCCTAATTCGACATGGCCATGTCGAATTTAGCGCTACTCCTCTCGTTGGGGAGGATTACAGAAATCGATTTAAAGAGAGCTCTATGTCGAACTAAATGGCTTCCTGGTGTGGACGGGTGCAGGGTTAATTCGATATAACGGCGCTAAATTCGACATAAAAGCCTAGTGTAGACCAGGCCTAAGACATGAGAACTCTGCCTTTTGATTTAGTGAATTCAGTCCCCATTCAGTCTCTGCCAAAAGCCTTCCCCGCAACTGGGGTTTTGATTGGAGAGGTGGATTAAAGGAAAACCACATCCAATTTCCCTCTGTCCTGCCACCAGCCCCTGTTCTAGAGAGGAACTATACAGCTCCAGCTCATCTCAAATTTCAAGTGGAGCGAAGGGGTGGGAAAGGGGATTCTCCTCAAATGTTCCTAATTATAATGTCCAGGGCTGGCCCTCATGGTCTTCTCATGATCATAGGGTCAAGTATTGCAGTTGATCAGGCAAACATTCCCATCAGACTCTGACCCTGGATGTTTTAACTTCTTTTCTGCTTACATACACACTTCCTTGCCTGCTTTAGTCTCCTCTCCTAAATCTCCCTGTCATAGTCACATGTCAGTTTTACACATGTGCCAGCCCTGGAATATCTCGCACATTTGGCAGCCCTGTCACACATTCCCACAGCCAACTGGAATCTCACGCGCCCGACTGGGCTGAGGGACAGCTGCAGGCATCTGCTGAGCAAGCAAGGTACCGACCCAGGGCCAGGAACGAGCAACTGGGAGGAGGAGGCGGCAGCGGCGGCAGATGGAGAAGGTGGCTGGGGCACAGCCAAAGAGGAGGGGCCCAATACACCTGCCCTGGTTCCCTTCCCCTGCAGCCAGCTGCATCAGGCTTCCCCCAGCCCCCTGGACTCCAGGAGTCTAACTGTACCTCTGTACCTCTACCCATCTACCCACCAGTAGCAGCCCCAACATTTCCTGCCCCACAAGAGAATCCTGCTCTGCAGCAACCCAGTACCCACCCACCCCCACAGCAGCCCATTAACCCACAGTAGCACCAGCCCCCACCTACTCTCCAGTAACGTCCCAGCCCCAGTAGCCACCCATCTAGCTACCCACTCAGACTCCCTCAAGTACTTATCTATCTACGCACCCCAGCCAGCGTTGCCAAGTTTTGTGCAGCTCCTTCAACACTGCTCAGGGCAGTGTGTGTTGATGATAAGCTTACATTTGTGATTATATGCAAATGTTGTTAATGATGCAAATTCATTCGTTCAGTAATTTGCACGAGATGTCACATGGAGCAGAACAAATCTCGGTAGCTATGATATGCCAGGCCACGTTCTCAGCCAGCCTCTAATTCTATGCACATAGCTGATAGTGTCTGCAGAAGGGAGCAACATCTACTTTTGAGCAGAGAAGTGTTATTCCCTAGCTCTAAGAACATAAGACCATAAGTACACCCATAAATTCAATCCATGGTACCCCCACACTTTCAATACTGCATGCTGTTCTGGCCACCCCATCTCAAAAAAAAATATATAAAATTGGAAAAAGTACAGAGAAGGGCAACAAAAATGATTAGGGATATGGAACAGCTTCCATATGAGGAGAGTTTAAAAAGACTGGGGCTGTTAATCTTAGCAAAGAGGTGACTGAGAGGAGATATGACAGAGGTCTGTAAAATCCTGAATGGTGTGGAGAATGTGAATAAGGAAGCATTATTTACTCCTCCTCATAACACATGAGCCAGGAACCACCCAATGAAATAAATAGGCAACAGGTTTAAAACACACATAAGGAAGTACTTCTTCACACAACTCATTGCCAGGGGATGGTGTGAAGACCAAAAGTATTATTGAGTTCAAAAAGGACTAGAAAAGTTCATGGAGGATAGGTCCATCAATCGCTATTAGCCAAAATGGTCAGGGACGCAACCCCATGCTCTGGGTGTCCGTATATCTCTGACTGCCAGAAGCGGGGACTGTACGACAGGGTGGATCACTCGATAAATTGCCCTGTTCTGTTCACTCCCTTTGAAGCATCTGGCACTGGCCACTGTCGGAAGACAGGATACAGGGCTAGATGGACCATTGGTCTGACCCAGTATGGCCATTCTTATGTTCAGGTGTTAGCTCAAGCTGAGCTAGTGTGGGTACATCTATGTGAGCTGGGAATCACACCTCCAAGATGAAATGCAGATGTAGCCTCACACTGGGGTGTAATTCCAGTGACTTAATTCGAGTTGCTCCTGATCTGCACCTATAGGAGAGCACTATCTTCTCTGTGGAAACAGTACTACACTATGTAGCTGCAGAAAACTCCCCCTCCCCCTTGCTCTGCAGGGACACTGAAAATTTGCCAAGCACACTGCATTTTGATGGACAATCAGATTTCATTTGGAGGTAGCAAGAGAATTTTGGTGCAAAACTGAAATACTCAGCTGGCACATTCATACTGTAAATGGATTGCTGCCAGCACTCCTCCCTGCTGTGGAGAAACTTACAACGGCATCACATTCTCTATGTTACTTGCATGTGTCACTAGGCACAGATGTAGTAGGGGACAGTAAGCTCCAATAGTGTGAGCTCACTGTCTCCCTATCCAGGAAACAGCATGCAGGGTACAAGACTCCGCATGCTGGCTTCAGCTGTTCAAATCTCTAACACAGGCCACAAGGTCAGATTTACACAAGCAGGAAGCTAAAAGTTATGGACAAAACTAAAGGAATAAGAGGCTTAAGAATGAATAAAATATGTAAATGAAGTGACTGGGATAGCAGGAACAACCCTCGCGCCGCAAGATTTCAGAAATTAGCATGACCCTGGCAGGGGATGCTGCAGCAAAGAACACTGCAGCTCATCTCCTCAACAACACAGGCTACTGCAAGCGTGTTATACATATCCTCCACTCTGCACTGGCTTCCCATAGAATGTCAAATCAACTTCAATATCTCAGTCCTTATCTTCAAGGTGCCCTGGACCCAGGATATCTAAGAGACCATCTAAAGCTTTGGGATGGAAACTGTGGTTGACAACTTCGTTCCTCTAGCACAATGGAATTCTCTGCAAACAAGGGTAAAGCTCCTCTTTGCAGGAGACAGAGCTTTCCCCGGGAAGGGTCTGAGACTGTGGAATGACCTCTCCCAGGAACTGAGGATCATCACAAACCTCGCCACCTTCCACTCCAAGTGCAAGGCACATTTCTTTTACTGTGCCTTCTCTAACAAACATAGCAACATGAATATTTTAAAAAGACAAACAACCCACCCTACCAAAACAAGATACTCCATTCCATACAGAGCGAGAACTCTCCTTGCAGAGAGGATGAGAGAACAAACACCACTTGATGGATGCTAGTCACATTGCTCAATGCACTGTTGGAAGATGGTCAGATACTATGGCAATGAACGTGATACAAGAACCTATCTAGAACAGAACAGAATGTGAAGAGAACTAAATCTCTAGGAAACTGAGGCTCCATCTAGTGTAAAATTTGCAATAACTGGATCAATAGATAGTATGTAGCACTCAGAAGAGAGAGAGGTTTGCAAGGAACATTTAGGCACAGAAACACCCTCCAAGAACTAACAGAGTTTTATTACAGACCTTGCAGCCATTTCTCTGTACTGACCAGCTTCACTCTTGCCAAGAAGATATGAGCACTATCATTGCCAGGAGGTGTGGGAGATGGATTAGCCATGTTCTTCGGATGGAAACTGATTCCATCACCAAAATAGCAATAAGATGGACACCTGAAGGCAAGCAAAAACAAGGCCACCCAAAAACAACATGGTGCAGAGCTGTGGAAGCTGAGCTGAAAAACCTGGGGCACAGCTGGGGAACCATTGAAAGACTTGCCAGAAACAGACAGGAGTGGACGAGCTTCGTCGCTGCCCTAAATGCCAGAGGTGTAATGTGTACCAACTAACTAAACTAACGAACTAACTTCACACTTGCCTTGCCTTGCCTTTCCAGAGAATGATTGGCTGATTTGGGTATTGTTCTGTCCTCGGTCCACCTTGATCTCTTCAGTTCTGGTACCTCTGGCTGTATCATCTAGTGGAGGGTAAGTTATTGTAAAAAGCCTGGTCACCTGGGACCTGATCTCATATTGCTAGTCTATTTCCTTTTTATAAATGGGACCTGAACCAAGCCCCTGGAGCCAAACCCCTCTGAGCTTTGGAACTCAGGATCCATCTCTACTTCTCTCCAGCATCTCTGCTGATACTGACACACCTGTCACCTGGTCTCTTTCCCTTCTCCCCATAGGAAAGAATGGAGCTGCAGTCCCGCTAGATGACAATGAATTGGTCACATTTTGTATTATGCCGACAGAGTTACTTTGACCCTCCCAAACAGAATGTTCTTTAGAATTCACTGTAGGGTGCTACTATAGTTACCACACCTGCACATCCAGGAACACTAGTCCTAGAAATATGATCTCAGTCTCCCACGGATCTATTATTGCTAATTGATGAGTCAAGAACGAAGCTGTGATCTCAGATGAAAGTCACGATTTTAGCTAAAAATGGCAGCCTACATTTAACAGTATTGCCAATCCCAGATGTTCAAAAATCATGAGACTGGCTTGGAAATACATTTTGGGGTCTTTTTATGTGCCTTTTGGGTTTTTTTAAAAACTTTAGGGTACACTCAGGTCATATTTTCAAACTTTTCTCTGCAGACAGGAGGACTAGAAACACACTAGTTTTAAAAATGAAAGCTGAGATTCTCACATATTCATATGAATCCAGGAGCTGGGGCTTTAAGTAAGAACACCAAATATTTATTGTGAGATTCACTATAAAAACATGGCAAGAGTTAACTGTGCAGATTACCCAGATTGTCAACTCTTTGGCACAGAGGCTGGAGTTGTTCCGTGTTTGTGCAGTATCAAGCACAGTGGTACTAGGTACTACCATAATACAAATAATAAATAACTTACTCCATTGCTCTGTGCCAAAGTTTTGCTAACTATAAGGTAGGGATATAATATTCACCTTTAAGTGCTTTGAGACCTTGAGATGAAAGGTCATAGGTGCAAAGATGGCTCATTAAAATAAAAGAGTCTGTGTAGAAAGGCTAGGAGTCTAGCAACAGTATGTGTGTTGCCATATGGAAAAATCTAAGTTCGGAAGAAAGCAGAAGGTAAATGGCTAACAGGAAAGAATGCTCCACCCAAGAGGTAGTTATCTGCACTTCAGAAAGGAGTGAAAAGTCCACTGTATATCCTACCTCAAAAAACAGTTATGACAGCTTTTATTAGTATGTCCATGAAACACCTTGATATCAAATGAAAGGCATTATCGAAGTATAGTGTAGTCCCTTCCAAAACCTTAATAGTAATAATCAATAGTAATACTGGAGGGTAGCTAATGTAATACCAGTTTTAAAAAAAAAAAATGTTCCAGAGGAGATCCTGGCAATTACAGGCCGGTAAGCCTAACTTCATTACCAGTCAAATTGACTGGAACTATAGTAAAGAACAGAATTATCAGACACATAGATTGTCTGCACTTTCAGAAAGCATTTGACAAGGTCTCTTAAAGCAAAGTAAGCTGTCATGGGATAAGACAAAAGATCCTCTCACGGATCAGTAACTGATTAAAAGACAAGAAACAAAGGATAGGAATAAATAGTCAGTTTTCAGAATGGAAAAAGATAAATAGCCGGGTCCCCCAGGGATCTGTCCTGGGACCTGTGCTGTTCAACATATTTATAAACGATCAGGAAAAAGGAGTAAATAGTGAGGTGGCAAAATTTGCAGACAATACAAAATTACTCAAGATAGGTAAGCCCAAAGAAGACTGCGAAGAGTTACAAAGGGATCTCACAAAATTTTGTGACTGGGCAACAAAATGGCAGATGAAATTCAATGTTGATAAATGCAAAGCAATACACATTGGAAAACATAATCCCAACTCTACATATGTAACCCTTCTCCCAGGTGAAGCCAGCAGCAGGGCTGGGTTCAGTATCTAGGGGTTCCTTTTCAACAATACCACACAAAACCGGCTCGAGCCTCCACCCAGTGACCGGGGACAATTACATACCACCCCTGGGCGCCTCTAAGAGGCAATACTTCCCCTCTCACAAGCACAGAGTCTGAGTGTAGCAAAAACTTTAAATAAAAGTAGGGAATTAACTCAGCATTAATTTGGGAAAACACCGCAACTAGGGCTCAAACACAAACCACGAGCAAAAGACCCACACCCAAGGGTCTTAAGTCCAGCAACCCAAAAGTCCATTTAATGTGCTCATCCCTTCTCTGTACCCCACTCACAGTTGCTGTCCTTGGCCAACGCAGCCCCAGAGTTCAGAGGTTCATCCACAAAGTTCACCTCCCACCCTGTGTGGAAGGCAGGGGGTGGGTAAGTAGGCACCTCACATGCTGCACTGCTTGTCGCCCCAATGACCAATTGCCACACCTCTGCAGGGCTCTGCTCTAGCCCTCTCCACCAGCTTCTCTGCTGGCCGCTTGCCACACCTCTCCACCAGCTGCTCTGCTGGTTGCATCTCTCTGCCAGCCACCCTGCTAGCCACACCTCTCTGCTAGCTGCCCACTCACCAAGATGCCTTCAGGGTCCCCCCATACTTAACACAGCTCTCAGTGATTTCAGCTGTTAGTGAGGGAGCCTCACTGCTGTCCCAAAGTAGGTCTAATACTTAGACCTAGGTATCAGTGACTTTAGCTCTGCAGCATGTAACAAGACTCTCAATTGAGTCTAAATTAGCTTTTATTAAACCATAGAGAGAGAGAAAGGGTCAAATAGTGTCTTGGGCCCTTAAACATCACCTACTCCACCAGCTATAAGTACTAATCCCCACCCTCTCTCAACTTATTGGCCTTTGGAACCCATGTCCCCTGCCTAGTGAGTGCTGTTCAGTTGAGGGTGAGTCCCTCCATTGGGGCAGGCCAGGTACAGTTTTGCTGCCCTCGGTTCACACAACAAGGATAGCAACACTTTATTACTCCTGCCCCAATAACAAGGAGACTAGGGATCCAACACCAGCCACAAGTGATCATTTGGGCAAGCAGTCCCATCATGCTGAGCACCTAGGCAGAGTGGGTGTGTCCATGCAAACGAGATCAGCTTGTAGAGTCTTTTTCCACAGCTCATCACTAGATGTCAGGGGAGAGCTCATCCAGACTCTGCTTACACATACAAACTGATAGGATCTAAATTAGCTGTTACTACTCAAGAAAGATCTTGGAGTCATTGTGGATAGTTCTCTGAAAACATCTGCTCGATGGGCAGCAGTCAAAAAAGCTAACAGTGTTAGGAATAATTAGGAAAGGGATAGATAATAAGACAGTAAATATCATAATGCCACTACATAAATCCATCATACACCCACACCTTGAATACTGCCTGCAGTTCTGGTCACCCTTGCTCAAAAAAAGGAAAAAAGAGATATTAGAATTGAAAAAGTTACAGAGAACGGCAACACAAATGATTAGGGGTATGGACCAGTTTCTATATGAGAAGAGATTAAGAAGACTGGGACCGTTCAGCTTGGAAAAGAGACAACTGAGAGGGGATATGATTCATAATTTTATAGACATCTATAGTGCGGAGAAAGTGAATAAGGAAGTGTTATTTACCCCTTTACATAACTCAAAACCCAGGGGTCATCCAATGAAATTTACAGGCAGCAGGTTTAATACAAACATAAGGAAGTATTTCTTCACACAACATATAGTCATCTTCTAGACTCATCACCAGGGGATGTTATAAAGGTCAGAAAAATATAACTGGGTTCAAAAATGAATTAAATAAGTTCATGGAAGATAGGTCCATCAATGGCTATTAGCCAAGATGGTCAGGGATGCACCCCATGTTCTGGGTGTCCCTAAGGGTATGTCTACACTGCAATTGGACACCCGCGGCTGCCCTGTGCCAGCTGACTCAGGCTCGGGCTAAGGGGCTGTATAACCACAGCATAGACATTTGGGCTCAGGCTGCAGCCCAAGTGCAAATGTCTACACTGCAATTAAACAGCCCCTTAACCTGAGTCCCGCAATCCCAAGTCAGCTGGCACAGGCCAGCCTTGGGTTTTTAATTCCAATGTAGACATATCTTAAGCCAGTGACTGCCAGATGCTGGATCACTTGATAACTGACCTGTTCTGTTCATTCCCTCTGAAGAATCTGGCACTGGCCACTGTCAGGATACTGACAGGATACTGGGCTGGATGGACCATTGGTCTGACCCAATATGGCAGTTCCTTATTAAACGTATTTATTACGCCTTCCGCTGTTAAGTGTTTAGCCATTGTTGCAAGAGCCCAACCCAGTCACACTGCTCCTTAAAAATAGTGCATCTGAAGTGGCAAGAGCAAATTAGAGAGAGACAATTCTCCTGGCTCAGTTTGACTAAAAAACTGCACGGTCATCAATGTTCTCTAGGTCTTTTTTATGCATCAGCTATCGTTAACTTGATTTTCTTTGACGCAGTCAGAAACGCTGATTAATGAATGTAACAACTGCACCTGTTCTGGCCTCTTGTGGGCAGTTGCATGCAAACATGCTTACCTCAGTCCTCACACAGCAAGCTTTCCTTTCAAGAGACTCATGGACATGGCAGCTTCCTTCATTAAATAATTCAGAGTGACAGTTTGCTGTACTGGAGCGCAGTGTTCTATAGGGCACAGCATCTCCTTTTCCAGTAGTGTGCTGTCATACAAAGAAACACCAGCACTCCCCCAGCCATGTCAATCCCATCTTTCAAGGGGGAAAATTGTAGAGCAGGAAGGAAGTCTGTGGGAGTGGTCATCATTTTCAGTGTGTGTGTGTGTGTACAGGAAATGTTCACATCAAAACCCAACACTTCAGTGTGTGTGTGGGAACAGCCAGTATAATTACATTAGGAAAAATGGTCCAGTGGTTAGGGTGCTAGCGTAAGACTTGGGTTCAAGTCCCTGCTCTGAGACAGACTTCCTGTATGACCTTGGGCAAGTCACTCTGTGCTTCCATTCCCAGTCTATAAAGTACATTAGCATGACCATACTGGGTCAGACCAATGGCTATCTAGACCAGTATCCTGTCTTCCAACAGTGGGTGGGGCCAGATGCTTCAGGGGGAATGAACAGAACAGGGAAATTATCAAGTGATCCATCCCCTGTCATCCAGTCCCAGCTTCTTGCAGTCAGAGGTTTAGGGACACCCAGAGCAGGGTTGTATCCCTGACCATCGTGGCTAATAGCCATTGATGGACCGATCCTCCATAAACTTATCTCATTTTTTTTAACCCAGTTATACTTTTGGCCTTCACAACATCCCGAAGCAACGAGCTCCACAGGTAGACTGTGCGTTGTGTGAAGGAGTGGGGATACCAGCACTGCACTGCCTCACAGGGGTGTTGTCAGGCTAAATAAAAAGTTTTTATAGCTCAGAGTCAGCTCTGGGCATGGTATTAAAGCAAAACACCCACAGCTTCCTGTATGATGTCTCCCAGACATTTCCCTGATGGGTTTGTATACCCAGCCTTCTGAGTTTGACGATACCCTCAAGTAATTAGCTGTGGTAGCCAACAGAAATTTCCTAAAGGGCAGGCTAACAAGCCAAGTCAACGGAAGCTGTGGGATCTCTTGCTGCCTTAGGGAAGGTTTTAACCCTCAGCTTGCTAAGGGGACCATGTGGGGTTTAGCTCCAGTTACCAGCCTGGCAGGAGTGGAGGGTTTCCATGGCATCTGGCGTCAAGCCAGTTTAAACCAGTCCGGATGGGCAGCCTGGATGCTGTAATTAATTCCATGTGGGTTAAGGGGTCCACATACTCCCCACTCAGGGCACCACAGTGATCAATGGGAATTATTAGTATCCTGCAGGAGAGAGGGATGAGCGTTCTTCTTGCCCTAGAATGACATGGCTCTTTCAGGGCCACTAAGTCAGAGACCTTAAGTCTTTTGTTTTCCATTTCATGCAGACCCCCCTTTCCTCCCAGAATGTTCCCCCAAAGTCTGTCTGCTTTCCACACATTGCAGACAGAGGAGATTTGCCTGCTGTTATTTCCACCCTGCAAAGGACCCATGGCCAAGCATTTTGAGGCGGACACTTCCTCCCCCAGTAGCCAAAAGCCAACTACAATTCAGCTCAGCCCCGAGCCACTCTCTAACCCTCACAGCCTCTGTACGGCAATCCCAGAAAACCACTACCACTGCTGCTCTGCAAATCAGCCATCGAGCATTACCGAATTCTCATGCTGACACTACTCTCCCTAAGACCTTGCACTACACGATTTCTCTACAGGGTCTCCTCTGCCTTTGCCATCTCGAGCCACCTGTATTAGAGGACTGAACCATTTCAATTCCAATCTGCGTGTTTTTTGTACTGTTTGATCCTGAAACATTCAGCATACCTGCGCTAACCAGCCCAGGGAGATTAAAGCTGTACAGTGCATCCAGGAGCAGCACTCCCTCCACCTTCTGCTGAGCCTGAGTGTGGCTCACCACTCCAAACGCAGCCCCTGGAAGCAGGTGTTGCACGTCTCTCACAGTAGGCAACTATGCAGACCTGTGTAATGCATGAGCTCCTGTAGATAAAATGCATACACACATCTCCGTGTGACAGTATATTACACTTCTCATGCATGTCATGATGCACACCACATAGTACAGTATAACATGTGTGCACCTGGTCACATTTTTGGTCTATGCCGATCAGGGGCGGCTCCAGGCACCAGCGCAGCAAGCGCATGCCTGGGGCGGCCTGCCGGTCCCTGAGAGGGCAGCAGGCGGGAGGCTTTTGGTGGCATGCCTGCGGGAGGTTCACTGGTCCCATGGCTTCGGCGGCAATTTGGCGGCGAGGACGCCGATGGTTTGGCACCGGCGGACCTCCCGCAGGCATGCCGCTGAATCCGCATGACCAGCGGACCGCCCGCAGGTGCGCCACCGAAAGCCGCCTGCCTGCCATGCTTGGGATGGCAAAAAACATAGAGACGCCCCTGATGCCGATCTTTTAACAGGTCTGTCCTGTCTTCAAATCGCAACACTCTGAAGCATGGGCTACACCCTCACACACCTGGCTACTAGCCCTTGCACCTATTCTCAATTGACTCTGCGGCACTGTTATGTTCGCAGCACACACACATAAGTTAGAGAAAAACAAATACTCTTGCTGGAAAGCTGCAACATAACACTTCTTTATTCGTTAAAATTCAGAACAAAACCACACAAGAACCCCAAAACAGAGAGGGAGAAACCAGGCTGCTCCCTGAAACAGTGAGGCACAACTTGACCCACCTTAGTCTAGGCTGGCTGACTGCAGAATCTAAACTGCCTACATCTAAGCCCAGATATCACACTTCCCTTCAGAGCCCCATTACCTGCAAGCAGGACCAAGAAACTTTACTCCTAAAGCAGCGGTCCCCAAACTTTTGAGGGTCACACCCCCCGCCTTACCCATCTGCACCCCACAGGAGCTAGGGCAGGGAGTGGGGCCGTGGCTCCAGAAGGGGGGTGGGACGCAGACAAGGGTAAGGGGGCCGAGACTGGGACTGCAGCTGGGGTGGGTCTGGGGCCAAGAACGGGGCCGCGGCCAGGGGCTGAGACCGGGGGTGGGAGCGGAGCCGCAGCAGGGCTGCATGGGGGGCTGGCAGTCGGGCCCGTAGCTAGTACAGCTCCGCTCCCGGCCTTGCCCCCAGGCCGGGAACAGAGCCATGGCTAGCGGCCGAGGCTTGGAGATGGAACAGGGCCAGAAGCAGAGTTGCACTGAGGCTGGGGATGGGGCCAAGCCTGGGGCCGGGAGCCAGGGATGCGGCTGGGAGTGGGGAGAGGCTGGATGGCGCTCCCTCCCCATCGTCACGGGGACTGGTGTGGGCCTTGCCCTGCCCCCCTGGATGTTTCTCTACATCCCCATTGGGGGGGCACGCACACCCCACATTTTGTAGACCTCTGTCCTAAAGGGACAGCTTGCAATTCCAACACAGTCCTCAATACACCACAATAAGGAATCCTCAGCAATGAGAACTGGCATCTTTTGGGCCACGGCTCTTCATCCCTCCAGACAGTCAGCAGTGCTCAGTGGCTGTGTGGGAGACAGGATACTGTCTGCTCCTAAGGGACAGTGCAGGGTGACCAGGGCCGGCTTTAGGACCTGCGGGGCCCGATTCCGCAGTCCGGGTCTTTGGCGGCACTTCGGCAGCGGGGGGGGGGTCCGCTCCGCGTCTTCCGCGGCACTGAAGGGCCCCCTGCCACCAAAATGCTGCTGAAGACCCCAGAGCAGCCCCCCCCCACCGCCAAAATGCCGCCGGAGCGGACCGCCACCGGGTGAGCCTAAGGCGCGGGGCCCTCCTAGGCGCGGATGCAGGGCCCTCTTACCTGCAGGCCCCAATTCCAGGGGAATCGGCCTAAAGCTGGCCCTAAGGGTGACCACTCCCTCCTGTGCTTTGGGTAACTCCAGGAGGGATTCTGTCTCCTGGAGTTCCCCTGCCAGGGTGATGCAGTGACTCCCAGACCTCCACCTCACCAGGGCGTTTCAGCATTGCACCACTCCTAAGTCCCAATACAGGCCGGTGCCTTTACAATATCAGTTGAGCCCACAGGTTTTTAAATACACTTTTCTCACTGTGCAATTTTCGTGACACAGTTCTGCCCCTGTGAAATGTTCCATCTTTCGGTTTTATTGACTCAGACTGGGATTGCATTATTTTGTGAACGAACAGATTATGCAGGTAAATGTAGTGCACTATGCATTCTTATATGCTAGGAGAAACATGCTTTGGATTTATACATGGATTTTTTTCCATTGCCTCCTGCCACCAAATTGTAGACACTAAACAGCTTTCTGACTCTGAAATATCTGTTGTACAAATGGGCAAGGGAATTGTACTCAATGCTGTCCCTCTGCTTAGGGCTGAATGTACCCTGGGTGCCTCATGCAGACTGGAAGGGCTCCTGGAGAGACTCCGCCGGGGCTAGAATCTCCAGGAGGAATTCTGGATCAGGCAGCCAGCAACGCACGCAGTGTGTCTGCTGCACGGCCCTTGGAGAGGGTGCATCATGCTCTGCTCTCCTTGGGCAGGATAGGAAGTGAGTGGGAGAGACCACTTCCCCTTCTCCCCCCTTCCCACTCTCTGGCAGCCAACCCCCATGGGATAACTAGGAGTGGGTAGGCCTTTGGCTTCCCAACTCCTTGCTCCCTACTCCCACAAATGAAGCCTCTACTGATTAGTCATTCTAGTTCAAAATTAAGATCAAAATAAAGTGCTGGAGAGCATTGGGTTTGAGCCATACATCTCACCAGATCTCTCTTTGCACATGGGATCTAAATAACATTAGGAAAGTTCCATCTAACATAGGCCCCTGGTGTACTAATAGCTTCCAAACCAGTATTAAATGGGGCTTAATGTAAAGAAGTCACACTTAACCCTGAGGTTTACATAGCAATTCACTAATGGAATTTTCAGGGTCACAAAAAGGAGACCCTAGCTACATAATCAGATTTCATCTCACTAAGAGCATTTCCCACATAACATCAGGCTTGATGGGGGAAGCCTTTCCTGGAATAAGAGGCCTCTGTACATAGCACAGCCGCCCAGAAGGTGGTTTGTACAGATATTCTTTCCATTTTAAAATTGTCACCTAAACACATCTGCAGATTGTAAAACTAGTAGGATCAACTGGTCTTTGGAGGGTGCGAGTGACCTACTGGAAGGCACTCAAATACTACAGTGATGAGTTGAAGAACCTAAATAGACCAGAACAGGAATTCATTCCACATCCATTCAGAAAAAGCTGAATTGAAGTGAATAGTGAAGCACTTCTCTTGTATTGCTAAGGTTGCACTTTAAAGACCACACAATTACAATACACAGGCACATTGTTAGCAAATCAGGCAGCTGGTTTTATGAGCTTAACAGAAACAAACTTCCGATGACTGGATCATTAGGGGAAATCTTGCTCTTAGTTACCCTGGTCAATCTGGGGTAACTAACTCCACAGAACTCAGTGTGGTTACTCCTGATCTACTTCAATGGAAATAAGATCATCATCTAACCCTACTAGTTTTGAATGTTTGGGGCTGACTTTATCCCAGATGCAACTCGACCAACTTAAGTTCAATTACCCCCAGGATGAATTTGGCCCACTGTTGCTACTGTAACCCAGTGGTCTTTGTGTTACATTTCCCTCTCTATGTTTAACCCACAGAGGTTGTGAGTCTGTTACAGCCCGCCTCTTTAGCTCAAGCAGTAAAGGTCCCTGGTTTAACCCCTTGGTGTTGGCCAAGGTGGTGGCCATCACATCATCATAAGTGCAGTCCTGCTGGCAGAAGTACCCAGGGGCAGCAGGTTTGTATAATTTTTGGTGGTGTCCAGAACAGGTCCAAGTCACGGCCCCCTCCCACCGCCCCCCACACACACACACCTGCCTTGTAAGCCGATATATTTTTTAAAATAATGTAAAAATGTGAGGGCTCTGGAGTGGGGCTGGGAATGAGGGGTTTGGGGTGTGGGAGGGGCTCAGGTAGAGGGTTGGAGTGCAGGCTGCAAGGTGGGGCCAGGGATGAGGCGTTTGGGGGGCAGGCAGGCTGCCCCCAGCTGGGGCCAGAGAGGACTCCCCCCAGCCCTCTACCCCAGCAGCACACTCACCTCGCACCACTGTCACTGCACGTGCTCCTAAGGCCCCTCTCCAGTCCAGGAAGACCCCTCGCCTCCCCTGTGGTGGGGGAGGGGGGTGCCAACACATGTGCGCCTCCTCCACTGCTACTGCCCCTCACTGTAGCCTCATTGGGGTGGGGGATGGGACTGCCTCTTGCCCAGCATGGGGCAGGAGTGGTAACTGCAGGTGGGGGGGGGGAGGCCTGTGCTGGCGGAGGGTCCCGCCAGAAAAGGGAAAGGTCCATCCATCCAAGGCGGAAGGGCAGAGGCAGCCTGCCCTAGCACTAGTGGTGATGGGGGCACTAGGACCCTGCGGCAGCAGTTGATGCCAGGAGCTGGCAGAGCAGAGCACAGCGCAGAGCTGCAGGGGGCAGCCACCTGCTGCCCAGGGTGCAGGCAGCGACACTCGGGGGAGGCACACGGGGGCAGCAGGTGGGGCTGGGGGAGAGACCTGGCCCCAAACATTGGTGGATCCAGGCCCCCGGGCCCTGAATATTGATGGAGCACAGGCACCACGGGCCCATATAACTCGCTGCCCCTGGAAGTACCACTGTAGACAAGTGTGATGGGGTCCCTCACCACTCATGGCACCTCCTCCTGGCCATCCTGGGGATTAGCTCTGCCAGGTGCTACACCCCGCCCCCCCCCCCGCAGTCTCTCTACCCACCTTCTTCTCTATCTGCAGCCTATCTCACTCTTAGAGTGGCAACTTCTGGTTCATGGCTTGGCCCTCCGGCCAGGTCACTCAGTTCCTCTCCTTCTGAGGAAATCACAGTCCTTCCAGACCAGGTGTCTGGGTGACATCTCCAACACCCTGTGCCATTACCCAGTGGCTGCTAGGGGAACCCAGCCCCACCCTCTACACTGGGTTTCAGCTCAGGGATCCTATAACATGCAGCCTGTGCTATCTTAGCCCTTGCTGCTGGGCTTCTTCCTCAATAACTGTCTCCTTTCCCTCTTTGGGTTTTCCAGCCCACACACTCTCCTCACAGGACAGGACAGGACTAGACTAGACTGAGACCACACCACACCACACCACACCACACCACTCTACTCTACTCTACTCTACTCTACTCTACTCTACTCTACTCTAC
>NW_020664540.1:377871-389698 GCF_002925995.2 Terrapene triunguis | reverse complement strand
TCTACTCTACTCTACTCTACTCTACTCTACTCTACTCTACTCTACTCCAGCCCAGCCCAGTCCAGTCCAGCCACCCCCCTTCCTACTTGCAGGCTGCAGATCCTGGGCTTTTTACAGTCCCCTTCTGTTCCTGCCCGGCTGAGCCTGCTTCTAATTAGTAGGCTACAAGAAGCCCACATCTCTCCCCCACTTGCTGCTTAATTAGGCCTGCCTGGCCTAATTTACCATCTCAGGGCCAGCGTAGGGAATACACCTCATCACAGCAAGCAACTGGTATTTTAACCATTGTTGTCTAGCCCCGCTCAGAACAGGTCTGGATAACACAGTGGTTAAATGCTGAGAGGTTCCTGGAGCCCTCTATACACTAGTACAGGGGTTCTCAAACTGGGGGTTGGGACCCCTCAGGGGGTCGAGAGGTTATTACATGGGGGGGATCACGAGCTGTCAGCCTCCACCCCAAACCCTGCTTTGCCTCCAGCATTTATAATGGTGTTAAATATATAAAACCTTTTTTTAATTTATAAGGGGGGGGGGGTGTCACACTCAGAGGCTTGCTGTGTGAAAGGGGTCACCCGTGCAAAAGTTTGAGAACCACTGCACTAGTACAACCACCCACGGACCTGCAACAGTGGGAAAGTTCACAAAAGTCTAGCATAAACACGGCCTTTGTTGTGTTGTTTCTTCGGTCTTCCCTTTCTTTATATTGATTCTCTTCCCAGCCTCGCCCTCTGCAAAGTGGTTTCCCATTTAAAAGCCAGTACTTTTAAAAGGAGCCTCACACTAGACTGTGAATTCTGCGGGTCAGTATTCTAACAGCTCATGCAGGTGACAACCCCAGGGGCCCATCAACCGCTGTATCTTTTTCCTTAGCCCCTGGAAGTATTGAAATTACCGGAGCTCATTATTGTTTTGACTCAGGTGAAGACACAGAATTTCTTGGTCCCGTCTCTATTCTTTTTAATTGTTTAGGACTTTTAAAAACAGAAGGAGAGCAAACAGAAATGAAAAATACTTCTCTGAGGCCCGCTTGTTGTTGGGGACATTCTCTGTCACCTAGGGGGCCTATATCCTGCCCGTGTAGGAGAGATGGATTCAAAGATTAAATAGGTCTAATTGCTATCTATGAGCCTAGAAAAATTTAGGCCTGAAGCAGTTACTTGCTGAATATGGTGCCAAAAACCAGCAGGTCCAGTGTGAGCGGGCAGAAACGCAGCAGCCTGCATGGGATCGTTAACCTGAGTTTGCAAAGGAGAGAAACCCAGAACTGGGCCAATGGACTGTATAGCACATGGATTACAACCTGACCATCTCTAGCAGGGATGGGGGGCAGGCTATACCAGCATTAGCTTTGGCTGCTGAGGGAGCTTCTACCCTTTCTTTGTAACTGGAACCTACTTGTCACCTGACGTTATCCTCAGCAGTGCAAGTAGGGCAGTCCGGTCCGTTACGCCGTACAGCAAGAGATTTATAGCTGGTACGGCACATTGGAAAGAGGAGCAGCAGAACTTGGGGCCGCTGGATGGCCCCACACTCACAGATCTGGCGCAGCTATACTGCCCCCAGCCCTTCCACGCAGGGTCTCTTCCGTCTGTACAGCAGCCCCACCAGAGGACAGGGCTGAGGGGCGGGGCTGGGGGCAGTATAGCAGCCATGCTGGAGGAGCTGTGGGCGTGGGGTCACCCGGTGGCCCCATGTTCTGCTTCTCCAGCACAGCGGAAGGACAGAGCTCCTCCCCCCCATGTAAGGGGGGTGGATCATGAGGAGGGGACAGAGAGAGCATGGGAGCCCCAGGCTGAGGGCGGGGTGAGGAGGAGTCATGTGGAGGGTCACGTGAGACGTTCACATGCCCCCCATGATCTCCTCCCCCCATATTAGTAAGAAATGGATTCCACTTGTACCATTAGTTATCTCACAAGGTAAGGGCTACCTTGGGCCTGGCCCTACATAGGTACACAAGGATGGGGGAGAGGGTGCCAGGAGAAGCCTTTCCCTTTCCCCAAACAGGGGCCAGGGACAATCCCACTGGTGAGTGTAGGGACTGCACCTGGCTAGCATCACCATTTCTGGCTTCCTGAAAGAGGGTGGGGTAGGGCGAGGACAGAGTTCCATCTCCTGGTTTGAGTCTGATCTTGCTGGCACCTGCACAACTATTGATTTCTGGACTCTAACTCATGATTCACACCAATGTGAGATCAGAATCAGGCCTAGAGAGCAGGTAATCAGTTCTAGAAGTTTCTGGTACCAATCACTGCTGTCAACCTCCAAATGTATAAAATCTCAGCCTCTTTCTGAAACATAGCTGCAATGCTTTAGACATTCAACCCCCAGTCAACCTGTGGGACTTGTTGCCAGGTGATGTTCTGAAGGCTAAAAACTACAACTGGGTTCTAACAAGAATGAGATATCCTCCATGGATGTAGGTCCATCAATGGCTATTAGCCAAGATGGTCAAGGACCCAAACCCATGCCTGCGATGTCTCTAAGTCTCTGACTGGCAGATGCTCGGACTGGACAAGAGGGGAAGGATCACTCAATAATTGCCTGGTGCTTCAGTGGGAATGAACAGAATAGGGCATCGACCACTGTCAGAAGCCAGGATGCTGGGCTAGATGCACCAGTGGTCTGACCCAGTATGGCCGTTCTTGTCTTCTTATTCCATAGCCAGATTCTGTGGACCCTGATGCATGAACTGATTCATTCCTATTCCATTTGTTCTCTCTCCCTCAACATATACGTCTCTATTTCTACCTCCCATGCCATCATTTGATTTTGTGTTCTGTTCAGGGATGCCAGAACAAGGCGGGCCAGGGGGCCATAGCTCCCCATTTTTTACTGGCCTTAAGGGTGCGTGATGGGGGAAGAGTTGCGGAGAGGAGCGAGCTGGGGAGCAGGGGCTCAGGGGAAAGGGGCAGCATGGGGGGAGGGCAGGGCTACCGTTTGGGCATTGGTGGGGCCTTCCCCACTTTTAGGGACCTTCTACTGCTCCTGGTTCTGTTACTTGCTGCAAAAAAGCAACTATAAAGCATTCTTTGTTCTGAAGTAAGATAATGATCACTAGTCACTAGCATGTCCCTTTGCATACATCTGTGTACCATCAACAAAATGGTTCACACTCCTATGCAGGCATACGACCAGGCAGATGTCCTTATATCAGAAATGGACCTAAATCCAAACACTCTGACAAAGGCCAGATCATTTCCTAATCTTGATCAGAATAATGTGGCTGGCCCTTGTCTCTAGACGTAGAGCGATCAAAATCCTAGATCCAAATTCTACTGAACTTTGGGGAAGTTTAGACCCAGAAATTAGTTCCAAACTTTATGTCTTGGGCTCACTGCTATATTATCTTGATTCAATAAAGCTTTTAGTGTTTGTGTCGAGAGAAAGACACGTGAACATCCTTTAATTTTACTTCTGCTTGAAATCAGTTAGGTCACAAGTAAAATGAGTTTGTTAGCATAAATCTAATCCTTAGGCACCAGACATGAAATTACTAGGGCTGTCGATTAATCTCAGTTAACTCACGCGATTAACTCAAAAAATAATCACGATTAAAAAAATTAATCGCCATTAATTGCAATTTTAATTGCACTGTTAAACAATAGAATACCAATTGAAATTTATTAAATATTTTGGATGTTTTTCTACATTTTCATATATATTGTATTCTGTATTGTAAGTGAAATTAAAGTGTATATTATTTTTATTACAAATATTTGCACTGTAAAAATGATAAACAAAAGAAATAGTATTTTTCAATTCACTTCAGAAAAAAACTGTAGTGCAATCTCTTTGTCATGAAAGTGCAATTTACAATGTAGAGTTCTGTTGTTACATAACTGCACTCAAAAAACAAAACAGTGTAAAACTTCATAGCCTACAAGTCCACTCAGTTCTACTTCTTGTTCAGCCAATCGCTAAGACAAACAAGTTTGTTTACATTTATGGGAGCTAATGCTGCCCTCTTATTTACAATGTCACCAGAAAGTGAGAACAGGCATTTGCATGGCACTTTTGTAGCTGGCATTGCAAGGTATTTACATGCCAGATATGCTAAACATTCATATGTCCCTTCATGCTTCAGCCACAATTCCAGAGGACATGCTTCCATGCTGATGACACTTGTTAAAAAAATAACCCGTTAATTAAATTTGTGACTGAACTCCTTGGGGGAGAATTGTATGTCCTGTTTTACCCACATTCTGCCATATATTTCATGTTATAGCTGTCCTGGATGATAACTCAGCATATGTTGTTCATTTTAAGAACACTTTCTCTGCAAATTTCACAAAATGCAAAGAAGGTACCAATGTGTGATTTCTAAACATAGCTACAGCACTCGACTCAAGGTTTAAGAATCTGAAGTGCCTTCCAAAATCTGAGAGGGACGAGGTGTGGAGCATGCTTTCAGAAGTCTTAAAAGAGCAGTGCTCCAGTGAGGAAACTACAGAACCCAAACCACCAAAAAAGAAAATCAACCTTCTGCTGGTGGCATTTGCCTCAGATAATGAAAATGAACCTGCATCGGTTTGCACTGCTTTGGATTGTTATTGAGCAGAACCCGTCATCAGCATGGACGCATGTCCCCTGGACCGCTGGTTGAAGCATGAAGGGACATATGAATCTTTAGTGCATCTGGCATGTAAATATCTTGCGACGCCGGCTACAACAGTGCCATGAGAATGCCTATTCTCACATTGAGATGACATTTTAAATAAGAAGTGGGCAGCATTATCTCCTGCATATGTAAACAAACTTCTTTGTCTGAGCAATTGGCTGAACGAGAAGTAGGACTTGCAGGATCTATAATTTTACATTGTTTTATTTTTGAATGCAGTTTTTTTGTATCTAATTCTACATTTGTAAGTTCAACTTTCATGATAAAGAGATTGCACTACTGTACTTGATTTAGGTGAATTGAAAAATACTATTTCTTTTGTTTTTTTACAGTGCAAATACTTGTAATTAAAAATAAATATCAAGTGAGCACTGTACACTTTGTATTCTGTGTTGTAATTGAAATCCGTATATTTGAACATGTAGAAAACATCCAAAAATATTTTTAAAAATGGTATTCCATTATTAACAGTGCAATTAATCATGATTAATTTTTTTAATCGCTTGACAGCCCTAGAAAGTATCACATAAACTGACAAAGTGATCTCTCTTTGCTCAGTTCCCACACTAGAATGTGTCTGGTTTTGGTCATGACTGAGCTGCTTTAGCAAAACGGTACAGAACCTGCTCACACTATGCGCAAAATTCAGTAAAACGGAGTCATTCATATTGAACTAAATTGGGAGTTATGCCTACTTATTCCAGGGCTGACTTTGGTACTGTAGATCTAGTTCTAAGCTTCGTATTTAGCCTGTCACTTGAACAAGCACTTCCACTTAGCATTTTAGAATACAGGAGGAAAGACGAATGAGCTGCTTGTCATCTTTAATTCATAAAACCCAAAGTTGAATAGGATCAAAATCAGACACATTCACTAAATCCCTACATGGTGAGCGCTGTGACAAACAGCCATATTTTCACATACATATTTACATTCCTGGAAATGCAAATGTGACATAAATTATTGCTAGATAAATGTAAAGGTTGAATGGGGTCTCATATCTAGAACAACAATTTGCTGTACCCAGAGCTAAAAGCTTATATGTTTATATCACTGTCAACTGAATTCAATTTGCAACTAGCAAATTATTATTTGCTTGTACAGCATCTTTGAGCTGAGGGTCTGAAGTTGCTTTGCCAAGTGGAGTAAGTATCATTATCCCATTTTCCATCTGGGAAAACAGAGGCACTGAGAACTCTGCAGTGACGAGAAGCCAACTTGCGCTTTTACTTGGGTGTTGCCCCTAACCTAGCTCCTGTCTCATCTGAGTTTAGTAGTGCTTTAAATTCAGGTGAGCTGCCGCATTTTGGGGTATAGGCGAACACTCGAGTGCTATTTGCACCTACTTTGCAGTGAGGACACAGGCTAAACCACATAAGTGCTGATAGTCCTCCGGAGCCTTCCCGCAGTGGTGCCTGTGTGCCCAGAAGGACAGACACAATTCACTGGAAAAGAATCAGAACAGCTCACTGCAGCCCAAAGAACTGTGGGATATGCCCCCAGATGTCTAGTGACACACATGGTCGAGTGCAGCACCCCCGTGGACGCAGTCACGTGGACACACTCAGGTATGGCTTTGCAGTGGAGTTGTTCACTCCTAAACTAGACTAACTGAGATGCTCAGACCAGGGTGCTGATCACCTGAGTCAACTCTGCAATGAAGACAGACCCTGGCAGGTTACCTGACCATCCACCATCATGTAGCATGTCAATGGCAGAGCCAAGAATAGAACCCTGGTCTCCGGAGTCCCACTCAGCTGCTCTGTGTGTCACAAGGAGTCTACACAGACTCTTATGGTTCCTATTAATCAAGAAGCACTAATTAATTATTTAAAAGTTGCCATATTATTTAAATCCATGTCCTGCCTGATGGCTGGTGGAGTCCTTTTTGGGGGGGGGGGGGGGAATTTCTAGAATTCCTCCTCCCACCCTGACTGACTTTCTGCAATGTCATAAAAAGATGGCCCCTCTCCTGACAAACAGCGATGATGTCTATCATTAATAAGAGGGTAAAGATTCTTCTCCATGTTCCTCAGTTGGCTGATGTCAGTAAGGGCCCAGGCATAAGGTGTTGAGCAGTTTCCACTCCTGTTGAATACACTCAGCTCCTCACAGGATTAGTGCCTTAGTAAAGACCACAACATTTTGACACTTGTTTCTTAGGCCCCAATTCAGCAAAGCTTGCAGAACCCCCACTTAACCTGAAATACATGGATGATCCCGTGTGCTTAAATCCCATTGAAGTCAATGGCGTAATGCATATGTTTAAACATTTTGCTAAACTGAGGCCTAAAGACTCAGATCCAACTCCCATTAAAGTCAATGCAAAGACTCCCATTTGGAGGACTCCAAAGGGAATTAGATTGGAGCTGCATGTAAAATAATTTGTGAATACTCTCTTGGCCAGGTCATTGTGGTGTTTACTGTATGCATATATTGTGTTAATTCACTGACGGGTTCGTTAGGAAATGCACCACGGAAGAGGGGGTGGTTCCTGATATTCACATCTCCTGGAAAACACTTCAACGGATAAAAGACAATGCAGAGCCATCTGCTTTGAAGAGCCCTTTGGACACCCTGGTGAGCTCAGGGCCGGCTCTACCATTTTTGCCACTCCAAGCAGGAAAAAAAAAAAGCTGCTCGGACTGCCACCCGAACTGCTGAAGAAAAAAAAAAAAAAGCCGCCCGGACTGTGCCGCCCCTTACCACGTGCTGCCCCAGGCACGTGCTTCCTCTGCTGGTGCCTGGAGCCGGCCCTGGGTGAGCTGCCCAACCCAGTTTAAACCAGGCTCAAGAAGCACAGGAGAGAACAAAGAACATTGTCTCTTTTTAAAAAGAGACACTGTCCCTGAAGCAGGGAGACAGGGTTTTGACCTAAGGGGAAACCAGACTCCAAAGGTTGGGGTGTGTAGGCTAAGACAGGCCTACCTAGGACTATAGGTAAGATAGCTATACATATAAACTTTAAAAAAAAACAACTCTTCTTTTATGTGCTGTCTTGTTCCTACTGTTAAGTTTAAACAATATTTTGTTTTAAAAAGACTGCTTTGGGTCACTGTATATTCACCACTGGTCACAAGCTCCTAGAGGGAAGAACTGCAGATACTGAGTCCGGTAGGACAAGCTAGGGAAGTCCAGTTGGTGCACAGGACAGTGTAGCCTAACATCTGGTCTAAGAGTGGGAGAACTGCAGGATTCCACCCTACGGAGGTAAAGGTGTGAGGAGTAAGACCTGGAGGAAGTGCATTCAGAGACCAA
Organism: Terrapene triunguis; assembly: GCF_002925995.2. Taxonomy (NCBI): domain Eukaryota; kingdom Metazoa; phylum Chordata; order Testudines; family Emydidae; genus Terrapene; species Terrapene triunguis. The sequence goes on along the minus strand of NW_020664540.1, from coordinate 381,822 downwards.
GGAGGGGGTCAGAGGCGCATGGTAGCTGTGAACTATAACATATTGGCTGTAGTGTAGTGGGATGGTGTGACAGTGGTGATGTTCCACTGAGAGACCATAGCAGTAAAAACATAGTGTCGGAGAAGGTAAAAGCAAGAGAAAAGTGTATGGTATGCTTTGTGGGAAAAGACACACACAAAATAAATTATAAGCAGTTTAAGAAAGACCAGTTAACAGAGATGTGCAAAGACAAGTAGTAATTCTTCTCCTCTATTCTGCACTGATTAGGTCTCAACTGGAGTACTGTGTCAAATTCTCACCACCACATTTCAGGAAAGATGTAGACAAAATGGAGAAAGTCCAGAGAAGAGCAACAAAAATGATTAAAAGTCTAGAAAACATGGCCTATGAGGGAAGATTGGAAAAAATGGGTTTGTTTAGTCTGGAGAAGAGAAGACTGAGGGGGGACATGATAACAGTTTTCAAATACATAAAAGGTTGTTACAAGATGGAGGGAGGAAAATTGTTCTCCTTAACCTCTGAGGATAGGACAAGAAGCAATGGGGTTAAATTGCAGCCAGGGAGGTTTAGGTTGGACATTAGGAAAAACTTCCTAACTGTCAGGGTGGTTAAGCACTGGAATAACTTGCCCAGGGAGGTTGTGGAATCTCACTCGTATATTTTTAAGAGCAAGTTAGACAAACACCTGTCAGGGATGGTCTAGATAATACTTAGTCCTGCCATGAGTGCAGGAGACTCTCGAGGTCCCTTCCAGGTCTACGATTCTAGGAAAGAAAGAAAGCTACACTCTAAGGAGCTTAACAAGCCAGCGCTAGTGACTTTGCTGCATGAAACTGACCCAAACCAGTAGTAGCAGGGCAAGAAGGTGCCCCAGGGAACTGGGGGAAGAATAGATGACCAGGACAGGGAGAGTTTGGGGATGACTTCCCAGAAGGCAGTGGGAAAGAGGACCACAGGATTGTATGCAGTGACTGGAGTAGCAACTGGGGCCCATCCAGACTGAGTTCACCATTCAGCAGAGGCTGGCATGGAAGAGGCTGCTGCAGAGGCTACAGTTTGAGAGAGAAAAGCTGCACATGGAAGCTAAACAGCTTGCTGAGCAGGAACAGAAGAGAGCAGTCCAGGAAATGCAATGACAGTATGAACTGGAATTGGAGAGAATGTGCCAGTAGCACATCAATTCAGTAAGTGGGAGGCAGATACCGTATAACTGGCTCCTTGGGCAGCCCAGATTTGAAGTTATTATCCTGCTATAGGATGAGGATGGCACACATGTATTTTAAATGCTTTTGAGTGAGTTGTGAATTGAACCAGGTGACCGAGAATATGGCTTTGGGATCTGTCTTCTTTCTGATAGAGAAGACCCTGGATGCCTTCCGTCATATAGTGAGGGAGGACCATGGAAATTATGAGCATTGTAAGCAAGTTTTCCTGCAGAAGTTTACCACCAGAAGTAGATAGGAGGAAATGTCAGGAGCTTCAGAAAAATAGAGGATATGGATTATGCTGAAGTTGCAAACCAATTTAGGGATTACATGGGGGAATGGAAGGGCAGGTACAATGGCTGATGAATCTTATAACATGAGGGGCTTGGAGCAGTGTTATAAACTCTGCCTTCTTGACCTAAAATCTTGGTGGATAGACAGAAATCCTACAGATGTGTATACACAGCTGGCCAATGGTCAGAAGAATGCCTAGAGAACCAGTCTGGGTTCAATAAGAAATGTAACGATAAGGAGGATGGAGAGGGATTAGAGACTGGGTACTTGGCCTAAACAGAGACACCCATCCAGCAGAGAGGACCTACTCCACTGGGAGGGAGACCCCCTCAGAGGGAGAGTAGGGAGATGCGGTGTCACACCTGTAACAAACTGGGTCACGTCACCCCGAATGGCCCAATCTGTCCACTGAGGGCAAGTGCAGTCCTGGAGAAATCAAGCTTGATAGTGTTAACTGTGTGACTGAGTCTCTGCAGCAGTGATTCTCAACCTATTTGCCATTATGGGCCGCAAATGCAGCTCTCTGTGTGCTGTGTGGGCCGCATCCACACAATATATATACCACCTGTACATCTGGCAGCACGGCTGGGCTGAGAGCAAGGCCGAGGAGCCTGCCTGCAAAGATGGAGGGCCCTGCCCGGTGCGGGGCACCCCCCCATCCAGGGACTGCCCCCCATCACCCAACCCCCCCCAGACTCTCCCCCCAGCATCCAGACACTGGGCTGGAACATGTGCCAGCCCTGCAGAGACAGGGTGCCCTGACCAGGGCAGAACAGCCCCCACCAGGGATTGCCCCCTCCAGCATCCAGTCCCCCACCTAGGGACTTCCCCCCATGTATCCCCCAGCAACTGCCAATAGCCCCCAGCCCCCCAAGGACTGCACCCAGCACTAAACCCCCCCATCCAGGGAGTGTGTCCCAGTATCTAGCCCCCATCTAGGGAGTTCCCCCCAACGACCAGCCCTGCACCTAGTCTGTGTCCCCCATGCACCGGCTGCACCCCACTTCCCACGGCCCCAGCCCCCTGCACACCCCTCCCCGCACCTGTTGGTCTCCTACCAGTTGTGCAGCCCGCCCTGCCCACCCGCCACTGCAGTCCTAGTGCCAGGGAACCTGCTCCAGCTGGGGTTACTGGACCTTCAACCCTGTGGGTTGTGGGGGCGCTGAGCACCCTGGCCTCCTCCTGCTGCTTGGCCCGATCCTGTAAGGGGGGCTGACTCTGGGCCCAATCCTGTAGGGCTGGCATTGCCGCTTGCCCCCTTCCTGTTCCTCCGCGCCCCGCTAGGGGTCGTACCCTACTTTTTTGGCAAAACTGGGCATTTGTCCCATTTGCTCTTGCCATTGATGATCAGAGTTTTGCCAAAAAAGTCAGGACAGCCAGGACAGGGCTTAAAAAAGGGACTGTCCCAGCTAAAACAGGATGTATGGTCACCCTACTTTCTACCTGGCACTGGGCAACCCAGACAGGAGTTACTGATTCATAGAATCATAGAATATCAGGGTTGGAAGGGACCTCAGGAGGTCATCTAGTCCAACCCTCTGCTCAAAGCAGGAGCAATCCCCAACTAAAATCATCCCAGCCAGGGCTTCGTCAAGCCTGACCTTAAAAAGCTCTAAGGAAGGAGATTCCACCACCTCCCTAGGTAACCCATTCCAGTGCTTCACCACGCTCCTAGTGAAAAAGTTTTTCCTAATATCCAACCTAAACCTCCCCCACGGCAACTTGAGACCATTACTCCTTGTTCTGTCATCTGGTATCACTGAGAACAGTCTAGATCCATCCTCTTTGGAACCCCCTTTCAGGTAGTTGAAAGCAGCTATCAAATCCCCCCTCATTCTTCTCTTCTGCAGACTAAACAATCTCAATTCCCTCAGCCTCTCCTCATAAGTCATGGGCTCCAGCCCCCTAATCATTTTTGTTGCCCTCCACTGGACTCTTTCCAATTTTTCCACATCCTTCTTGTAGTGTGGGGCCCAGAACTGGACACAGTACTCCAGATGAGGCCTCACCAATGCTGAATAGAGGGGAATGATCACATCCCTCGATCTGCTGGCAATGCCCCTTCTTATACAATGATTGGTTAAAACCAGCTTTACAAGAAGCCTGGACTGTCATGACCACCCAAACTGATCAATGGGATGCTGTGATCATACCCCAGGAGCAAGAGGTATGTCAACATACAGCCATGCTGGCTGGCACATTAGGGGATTGCCACCCTTTTCTCTTCTGTTTGCCTTCTAGGGAGAGAGAAGTGACAGGGGCAAAGCTGGCACAGGAGGGCGTGTGAAAACTTCCCATGTATGCTAGCAAGCGCACACATCCAGTTTGATCTAAAGGGGCCCCTGAACCTTAACACTCTAGGGGGCAGACTTTCAAGTGCTCAGTGCCCACAAGTGGGACCAGATTTTCAAAGCAGCTCAGTTCAGTAGAACCTCAGAGTTACGAACACCAG
>NW_020664540.1:340823-367871 GCF_002925995.2 Terrapene triunguis | reverse complement strand
GCCTGCCCCAACCGCTCTCCACACCCCCTTCTCCCGACAGCCCCCCCCGAACACCCGACCAATCTAACCCCCCTGCTCCCTGTCCCTTGCCTGCCCCCCCCACCAGGCCGAGGGAAGCTGCGAGCTCCACGTGCAGCCAAACACTGTGACGCTGCTCTGCGGGGGTGGAGGGAGCGGGGGAGGGGGAGGGACTCTGGCTGCTAGAGGCCCCAGTGGCTGCAAGCGGCTTTCAGTCAGGCCCAGCCGTCCAATCAGCCGCGCTGCACTCTGCATGAGGGGAAGGGGGAAATCCCGGACATTTCTACTTTATTAGAAATCCCCCCCGGACGGCCATCTAAAGCTGAAAAAGCCGGACATGTCCTGGGAAACCCAGACGGATGGTAACCCTAACTACTATCAAAATAAAGGGAAAGCAGCATTTTTCATAGTAAAATTTCAAAGCTGTATTAAGTCAATGTTCAGCTGTAAACTTTTGAAAGAACAACCATAATGTTTTGTTCAGAGTGCCGAACATTTCAGTTATGAGCAGCCTCCATTCCCGAGTGTTCGTAACTCTGAGGTTTTATTGTACTTCCATTGTGTCCAGATTTTCTGAAGGGGGCTCAGAACCCAATGTGGCCTCTTATTTAGGTGGCTAAATGTAAGCTAACCTGCCTGAAAATTCCAGATTGAAAGCGTAGATACACACTGCCCGTGTTCATTTACCCTAATATGCCCACAGCCAAGAGACAGACAGCACCAGGAGAATATTAATAGAATTCTGTACACGCACACAAAAAGATGCCGAATGAAGCATATAATTGGGGCCTGATTCTCATCTTTCACTGGTGTAAATTAGGAATAAAGCCAATGTAGCAGAGGAGAACCAGCCCATAATGCTGACTTTTGCAAAAACTTTTCTTGGGTTCTATTTGTTATGTTGCTTTCTAGAGACACTAGTTTGCCAGGGTTTGTGGGGAGAGTATGCTTCCCACAACACTGATGAAAGTTTTTGTAAGTGGCTGGCTGAGTCCCCATTTAAAATGATTATTTGCTTAGTTATATGTTGAGGCACTTAAAGCATTTTATAGGCATCTTTTTATTATTTAAATCTAAATAAATAGAAATAAAATAAAAAAAACCCAATAATTTGACCTAGAATTATTTCTAAAAATCTATGTGTTTCCTAGGCAGAATTTTGCAGAATAGATTCAGTGGCAGTATACTAACCCCACATGTACTATATCATGGACAAGCCTAGCAGTACTGCTTATAATTTAAGGTTGCCTGACACCTCCTATTATAAGACTCTGTTTTCAGTGGCTTAAAATTATAGTTTTGTTAGTATCCACATATTTACATATGGTACTTTTTATACATTTTTAACAAGGCTCTCAGAATATACATTGACGGCTGTTCAGGATTTTGTTCTTTTAGTTCTTGTTTCTGATGTATCTACCCACTTGTTTGACATTGCTCTGGGGAGAGAAGGCTAAAAACAAGAGTTTATTAGATGTTATAAAAATGATAGGCTGATGAAAATTTATAGCTTAGCTGAAGCATGAAGAAGATGAAAAATAGCTCTCTATTTACACGTTTGACAGTTATTTTTGCAACCAATTGGAGAATTCAAGTTTAAACACAGAGAGAGAGAGAGAGAGAGAGAGAGAGAGTGCACACTGGTCTGAACTATACTACTTCTGAGATCCCAATATCATTTTTTGTATCACAAACCTCGTCATGGTATCTGAGCTCCTTTTGGATGAAATACTTGGTAAGATGGACTATGACGTCTACTACTACTAATATATTATTATTAGGGCTGTCAAGCGATTAAAAAAATTAATCGCGATTAATCGTGCCTTTAAACAATAATAGAATACCATTTATTTAAATATTTTTGGATGTTTTCTACATTTTCAAATATATTGATTTCAATTACAACACAGAATACAAAGTGTACAGTGCTCACTTTATATTTATTTTTATTACAAATATTTGCACTGTAAAAAAACAAAAGAAATAGTATGGTATATTTCAATTCACCCAATACACGTACTGTAGTGCAATCTCTTTATAATTAAAGTTGAACTTACAAATGTAGAATTATGTACAAAAAATAACTGCATTCAAAAATAAAACAATGTAAAACCTATAAGTCCACTGAGTCCTAATTCAGCCAATCGCTCAAACAAACAAGTTTGGTTTTGCAGGAGATAATGCTGCCCATGTCTTGTTAACAATGTCCCCTGAAAGTGAGAACAGGCGTTCACATGGCACTGTTGTAGCCGGCATCACAAGATATTTACGTGCCAGATGCACTAAAGATTCATATGTCCCTTCATGCTTCAACCACCATTCCAGAAGACATGCGTCCATGCTCATGACGTGTTCTGTCCTGTCCTCCAGTGGTTAAGGAGAACAATTTATCACCCTCCTCTTTATAACAACCTCTTCCGTACTTAAAGACTATTATCACATCCCCTCAGTCTTCTCTACTCCAGACTAAACAAACCCAATTTTTTCAATCTTTCCTCATAGGTCATGTTTTCTAGACCTTTAATCGTTTCTGTTGCTCTCCTCTGGACTTTCTCCAGTGTGTCCACATCTTCCCTGAAGTTTGGTACCCAGAACTGAACAGAGTATTACAGCAAGGCCTTATCAGTGCTGAGTAGACTGAAAGAATTACTTCTTGTGTCTTGCTTACAACAATCCTGCTATTACATCCCAGAATGATGTTTGCTTTTTTTGCAACAGTATTATATTGTTGACTCATATTTACTTGAGATCCACTATAACCCCCAGATCCTTTTCTGCAGTACTCTTTCCTAGGCAGTCATTTCCCATTTTGTATTTATGCAATTGATTATTCCTTCCTAAGTATACTTTGTATTTGTCCTTATTGAATTCCATCCTATTCATTTCAGGCCATTTCTCCAGTTTGACAAATTCATTTTGAATTTTAATCCTGTCCTCTAAAGTGCTTGCAACCCTTCCTAGCTTGGTATTGTCTGCAAACTTTATAAGTATACTCTCTATGCTACAGTTGAACCTCAGAGTTATGAACACCAGAGTTACGAACTGACCAGTCAACCACACACCTCATTTCGAACCAGGCAGCAAAAATGATGAAAAAAAAAAAAAAAAAGGCAAATGCAGTACAGTACTGTGTTAAGTGTAAACTACTAAAAAATAAAGGGAAAGCAGCATTTTTCTTCTGCATGGTAAAGTTTCAAAGCTGTATTAAGCCAATGTTCAGTTGTAAACTTTTGAAAAAACAACCATAATGTTTTGTTCAGCGTTACAAACATTTCAGAGTTGCGAACAGCCTCCATTCCTGAGGTGTTCGTAACTCTGAGGTTCTACTGTATTATTCAAATCTTTTAAGATGAGATTGAATAGAACTGGACCTAGGACAGATTCCTGCAGGACCCCATTCGCTATAACCCTTCCTGCTCAATTGTGAACCATTGATAACACACACACACTTATTTTATTGTCAGAGGCCATGGTCCTGCAATGACATCTCCATGGACAGATCTGTGCACCAGCACAGATTCCCAGTAAAGTTAATAAGGCTTCCTGCCTGGATGCAGGAGTCCAACCATGTGGATCTTATCGTTGGATTAGGGCCATATTTTAGACTTGGCTTTACCTTGCATATATGGTGCTTCCTCTACATAATTCCCAATATTAATGGCCTGAATCTCAAGCCTACTGTGCAGAACTGACAACGAAATCATTAGATCTGAGATCAGAGGGATTGCAAGGTGAAACCCCAACAGGGTCCCAGATCTTCTGATTCCTAGCCCTCTGCCCCATCTCCCTCTGCCTCATTCAGTGCCATCAGAAATACAGAATCAGGACATTCCAGATTGTGGAAATCTTTATTTATCAGAAATGAAATCCCTGGGATTTCATGTTCCCTCTGTTGCTTATGTCTTTTTTTCTCCCTAGGATGGCGATATTGTCCTGTTTGATAGGCCCGTGCGGTAAATATGAACTCTGTCAGACTGAGCTGTGCTGGCAATACAACTTAGTCCTGACCTGACTGCACCAGTCTTGCTATGCCAGTCTCTGTAGCTCAGATTGCCTAAGCGTCCAATGAGGCGTTTGCGAACCGCTCTCTTCCACGACTCGTGTGTGACTGGTCACCTCCGGCACACGGTGTTGCTTGGGCTCCCTGGTTCTAAAACTGAATTTGTTTAAACAGAACACCACTCAGTGAATGATACATTGTGATGATGCCTGTCCATGCTCAAGCATCTTTGCTTGCCTGCCAACATGGCTCTCTGTACCAAGAACAGCTATTCCCCTAACACTGCTGCAAACAAAGACTCACTTGTGTGACTGTTTACCAAGAGCAACTGGACAGGGCACAGTAAGCAGGTGGTGCCCCCGGCCCCCTCCAAACACCACTGCACATACTGAGAGCCAAAATGAAGTCACCCCTCCTGGGGTCTGAGTTAGTCACTCAAAGGTACTTCCAGAATCCCACAAAACCCCAGCCTAAGCCTCATCCTTATCCCCAGGCTTAGCTGCCCCTCCTGACTGGTTACACTGACTGTTTCTTCTTTCTGGATCAGTCTATCCCCCAACTGCTCTAACTCTTGTTTTGCCTGAGGGCTGCTCCCCTTTGCTTTATACCTGTGTGGGGAAAGAAGCCAGCTGTACCAGTGAGTCAGCAAAGCCCAGCGGGCTCACCACCTGCTAACAGGTGTGATTTTCAGGCAAACTCTGCCAGCCTGATGCAGTGATCCAGTTAAGCAGCTGTTAGGAATCTGAGTGCATGTGCTTGTAAATACAGTTTTGTAGGGTCCACCCAGCTCCAGGGAAGGATTTACACACCCACTTGGAGCTCTGAGGCACCCCTTTGCCTGGGTACATACCCAGCCTGCTCTTGCAGAGGTGCACACGATGGACAGAAGAGACTATTTTCCCACCCCCACTGTATACCTGCAAGGAAGGCCAGAATTGTGCCCTAATTGATGCCTCTAGAGAGGTGAGCACTCAAGAATTCACATTTCCATCTCATTATTTCAAGCGCCAGGTATCACCTGTAAACAAGTAACCAAGACAGATGCTTGTAATCATCTCTCTGCTTTGGTTTAAGTAGCCGTTGAATGGATAAGGTCAGCACGTCTTTCCTTGGAGCCAGTAAACTCCAGTGGAATGGCCAGAATACACTGCAAAGAGAAACAGAGTGACTCTGATCACCGGCACGGCATAGACTACAGGGTTACAAAGAAACCCAGCTCTCTTAATGATAATACTTTGCACATCGCATTAAAAAAACAAAACAAAATAAAAACCTCCTGGTGATTTAAAAACATTAACTAATTAAGCCTCACAACACTCCAATGGGATAACTATATTTTATTATATTAATTTCACAGATGAGCAAGTTGTTAATTGACTTGCACAAGGTCACAGAGCAAGGCACCAGCAGAGCAGAGGCTAGAATTCGGGAGTCCTGAGAACGATACCCCTGCTCTAACCACTAGAACACTCTCCATTCCACAAGAAAACCAACAGCAATTTATGGAGGCACTAAATCAACTGGTTAGAACAGGCACCTGGGAATTGTCTAAGTCGGGACATAGCTGGGGTCAAGAAAGTGACTTCCGCTAATGACAGTCTCTAGATTGGATGATGCAAACAGCTTCATAGGATAACAGCTGTTTCGTTTCCCTTCCTTCAAATCTGTAGCACATTCAGCGCTGCTGAGATGGATGCACAGAGGAATGACTCATGAAGAGCCCCAACTGCTTCTGTGGGATTTGGCTTCCTTACAATGAGCTGTGATTTTACCAGAAGATGCAGTGAAGGAGGGGCACTTGGGAGTCCTCCAACCCCAACAACTCCACTCCCTCTACCCTATTCCCTTCACCGTCAGCTCTACTCCTAACATGCTACTTATGGTGAACATTCCTCCTCTGATTAAAAAATGCTACTTTCTCCTACAGTAATACAAATCACATGGTTACAGATACTAACGGCATTCCAGAACCCTGCAGCATAAAATCGCATTACTGCCAAGAACGGCCCAGGGTCCAGGCTCCTGTGCAGGCTTCCCTCCTAAAGCACTCCTTTCTGCTGGGAATTGAGCAAGAATCTGTCCTAGAGCATTTGCCTGCTACCTATGTTAATATGGCAGTAGATACGAATCTTATGTAGCCTTGGCCACTGGTTAACTTTAAAGATATTTGCTCCATTGCCTTTTCTTTTGGCTGTGCTTTCTGATAACAGTATGGCCCTTTATAGGATTTGCAGGTGTTGCTCTCTCTGTTTCACTGCAATCGTTGCTTTATCCTCCAGTAACAGTGACATATTGCTCTTGAGATCTTGCAACCACAGACAAAATCGCTGATATGAAAGCCGCCCTCATCTTTGCTGGGGGAGCGAGGCTTGAATCCGAATTCAAATCCAGATCCAAATCACACAACTAACCTCTGTTTCTATAATGGGTTGAATCAAAATCCCCAATGGACAAATAACCCATATTTTGAAGCATTTGACCCTCAGATCAAGTTCAGAAGTTTGTGACTAACCTACTTGCAAGGCAGGGTATGTCCACACTGCATTCGGAGGTTTGACTGTGGCATGTGTAGACAGACCTGAGTAAGCTTTAATTTAGCTAGCTCATGTATCAATAGCAGTGAAGCCACGGCAACATGGATTACCACATGGACTAATTGCTCAAGTATGTATCCAGGCTCCCTAGTGGGCTTGACCTCAGGTGGCTAGCCCATGCTGCAGCCTGTGCTGCCGCAGCTCAGCTACTCTTGGTGCCCAAGCTAACTTTAATCTAGCTACACATGGTGCAATCACACATCTTACTGCAATGTAGACATACCCTTAGCAGGCCCATATCTATTTGCAATGTGTTTCAGTCCTGCTCTCTCCTGCCATGGTATTGGAGAATGTTTCACACTTAAATATTCTGAATAAAAACAAGATGTTCTTGAGAAATGACTGCCAGCCATGATGATTGGTGTGGTTGTTTTGTATCATGGACTACGCCCCACCGGGGACTTAGCCATAGTGACAACTTAAATTATATCACTTGTGACTCATTTCAAATTGATGGAAGGATTCTACTTACTCCCCCTCCTGTCCTGTAACTCACATATCTATTAGGGGGTGACACCCTGCTACATTTCTTTCAGTTCTTTAGTGCTTGCCATGGAAATATTAATTGGTAAATATTTCTCTTGCATCTTTTTATATATAAAAGAGGGCGGTCATAGAAGTTCTGATCATTCTAAAATATAGTCAAAGAAAGACTCTGTTTCATGAATTTTCTTAGTAGAATTATAGCAAAAAGTTATTTCCTCTGATGTTCATTTCCATCTTTATAGGAGAAATATTTCTTGCATGAAAGACAGCAGGAGTGGCTGATTTTTATGGCTCATTTTGTCAGCTATTAGCCAATTTGAGTGAGCCAAATATACACTAACAACTGAGAGAATATTGATAGGAATCTCAACACTTGACACGAACCGTAAGCTACTTCAACAAAAAATGTTTAGACTATATGGGGACATGTAACAAAACGAAAAAGGCAACAGTGCCAATAATACTTAATTATGGGGAAATGAAAGGAAGCCTTTTACCTCTGGTTTGGCATCATCCCAAAACACAGAATTAATTCCTGGGAGGGTGAGAGAAGACAACTAGAGTGGAAACTGAAAACCATGATAATGAAGGGGCTGAAAACTTTTAATTGACCAGATTCAAACAAGGAAACCCAAGCTTTGTCCCTACCAAGAGCTGCACTGGCAGCTATCCAAGAACTCAGGGGCTGCACCTAGAGGAGAAGACTGCAGCCAATCTCAACTTGCAGGTGTGACCCACAGAGACCCATAGAGACTACAGGTCCCAGCATGCCAGGTTCTCAAAGTCAGACCCCCCCTCAGCTCAAGATGGAATATAGCAGTGTTTTCCAAAGTGCATGGCATGTCCTGCAGAGGAGGTGGCATGAAGGACTATCTCAAGGGCACAGACGGGCATTTCAATTGTTTTCCAGAGTCTCACCTTTCATTTAAAAAAAGAAGTCCCTAGCTGTTAACGGTTGTGAAGTAAACCTTGAAAATGTGACCTTAGTGTAACCAAGGCAACATGTGCCTGAATTTTCAGACAGCCTGAAATGTGAACTACCCCCAATAACTCGTCTTGGGTAGGCCTTTAACAACACATGGCAGAGTCAAAAAGGGGGAGTACAATTCATTTTATTTTACTGAAGGCAGGCGGAGGACCTCAACTTTTATTAAAGATAAGGTGACCATATTTCCCAAAGGGAAAACGGGACACCGTGTGGGGCTGGCCCAAGCCCCCCTCTCCGCCCGGTTGGCCCAAGCTGCTAGCCCAAGCCCCCCTCCCCGCGCAGGGTTGGCATCTCTGCTTGCTCTGCCTGCCCCTGCACGAGGCTGATGCTGGCTGTGATGGGTTGGATCACAGAAACCCCCTTGGGAGCTGCCACCCGATGTGCAAAGACTACCCCTGCTTCTGTTTTCCCTGCCAGCTCAGGACTCCAGCACCCTGTCTTGCTGAGCGAGACACTCCAGTCTGCTCCAGCACAGACCCAGGGTCTGAATCACTTGTCCCAAAGCTGCAAGTTTACCTGAAAACAGCTCCCAGAAATGTGCTTGTCTTTAGCACTCAGATGCCCAACTCCCAAGGGGGTCTAAACCCAGATAAATCCGTTTTACCCTGCATAAAGCTTATGCAGGGCAAACTCATAAATTGTTTGCCCTCTATAACACTGATAGAGAGATATGCACAGTTGTTTGCTCCCCCAGGTATTAATACATACTCTGAGTAAATTACTAAATAAAAAGTGATTTTATTAAATACAGACAGTAGGATTTAAGTGGTTCCAAGTAGTAACAGACAGAACAAAGTAAGTCACCAAGTAAAATAAAATAAAATGCGCAAATCTATGTCTAATCAAACTAAATACAGATAATCTCACCCTCAGAGATGCTTCAGTAAGTTTTTCTCAGACTGGACACCTTCCAGGCCTGGGCACAATTCTTTCCCCTGGTACAGTTCTTGTTCCAGCTCAGGTGATAGCTAGGGGATTCTTCATGATGGCTCCCTCTCTGTTCTCTTCCACCCCTTTATATATCTTTTGCATAAGGCGGGAACCCTTTGTCCCTCTGGGTTTCCACCCCCGCTCACTGGAAAAGCACCAGGTTAAAGATGGATTCCAGTTCAGGTGACATGATCACATGTCACTGCAAGCCTTCATTACTCACTTGCCAGCACACACATATACAGGAACACTCACAGGTAAACACAGCCATCTGCAGACAATGGGAGTCATCAAGATTCCAAACCATCCTTAATGGCCCACACTTTACATAATTACAATAGGCCCTCAGAGTTATATTTTATATTTCTAGTTTTAGATACAAGAGTGGTACATTTATACAAATCAGATGATCATACTCAGTAGATTATAAGCTTTGTAATGATACCTTACAAGAGACCTTTTGCATGAAGCATCTCCCAGTTACGTTATATTCACTTTTTACCATATTTTTCTAAAACTATCCCAGTTACATTATATTCACTTATTATCATGTTTTTATAAAACCATATAGACTGCACAACGTCACACTGGCGTTGCTGCTCGTTCGAGCCCTGCCTCCCACCCTGCGCGGGGCTGGTTTCGCCAGTTGCCCCCCGGCACCCCACTTTTTTGACAGAAGTGGGCATTTGGCCTGTTCCTCTTGCCTCTGATCAAGTTGGCAAGAGAAAACGGGACAAATGGCCACTTTTGCCAAAAAATTTGGGACAGCTGGGACAGGGCTTAAAAAAGAGACTATCCCGGCCAAAACAGGATGTATGGTCACCCTAATTAAAGATGAAGGTAACCAGGGACACACGATGGTATGCAGATCATACAGCCCTGATTTCGGGTCATAACTTCCAGTCTGGAATTCCCAATGGAGGAGTGAAAGGAGTGGAAGAGCTATACCTAGAGGGATGGATATTAGATCTATCATAGGGTATTTCTAATGCACCGAACACTGTGGTATCTAGCCATGAGATAACTGATGGAAAAGACCTTTTTTGCTTTCATAGCCCAGGGTCGGACGGTCACATGGTGTTTGGCTGAGGAGAGTGGTAACACTGCAGTGTCACAACAATGGAGGTAGTTGGCACCACAGTGGCCTGGCTTCTTGTTTGAACAAGCCTAATAGTGACAGAGAAGGAGGAGGATTTGTACACGGTCATAGGTAGGGAGTGAAGCTGTGGTTGGGATGGGCACCCATTTGTACATATTTTTAGGCATTATAACATGATCTTCAGCCTTGCAAATCTCTCTGAGCAATTCTCAATGTGGTTCTAGGGAAGAATAAAAGTGCCAAAAAACGAGGAATTTTTTTTATGACATTAAGGGCCCAGTATTGCTCTCAATGTAGACAATGAAATTTGGCCTGGATTTTAACATGACAACTTTCTTTTGTACATGTAGAAATTTTGTTATCATAAGTGAAAAGCAATCTAGTTCTCCTTGTACCTGCAGTTACTTTAAATTAACTGCAGGGGGTAACCTTTTGCTGCTGATTTGTACTTGTTCATATATCAAGAGAAACTGTTCAGTTTAACTGGTTATACAGCAAAACCAGCTTCCATGAAACATTTTTGTCAGAATCTAAAAAAGAAACACTGGAATTAGGCACAATTGTAATATGTTTTATACATTAAGTTGTTTTTGTATCATATACATTCCACTGTTTGGTCTAATCCTTACTATTCAGGGTGAGGAATATACGTATTCATACACACCTGCTGCAACATGCAACATTAAGATTTGGTTAGGTAAAGATTTAGAGCTCTGTTACAAATACAGCATAGACTCCTGCAAACCCTTACTCACATGAATAGTTCCACTGAATAAGACTTACTGGACCAGGTCAATGCTTTGCATGCCATAAAGAATATGTAAAGTAACTGAAATATCAAGTTAAAAAAACTAGATTTATTGGCAAACTATTGTTCACAAAACTTCCAAACAACAGTTCTTAAATTAATGCAATAGAAATAGATTCAGCTCAACACAATGGGGGTGTACAGCCCAGAACCCCTCAACTGTTAGCTGATCAATAACGTCATGTCTTTTACAAAAGTTACTGGAGAAAATCCTGTAACAACATACTCTTTCAATTTTTAACTAGAAACAAATATCGTTTGTAAATATAATTTAATTCCCCCCTCCCCTCTGGAAAGTGCCTAATGGCAGCTGTGCCAAATAATGTAGGACAGGGAAGTACTCATTTAAATTGCTTGTGTTGGGCCTGTTTTAAACTCACAGGAGACACCATGTCCACAATGCCACAGAAATACAGCACATCCTACTTGACAATGACTATTAGTTAAAAGAATTAAAAGCCTCACAAATAGAAACCTCTTAAAAATTACTAGCACATGCTCATTTTACTGTTGCAAACTCCCAACCTGCATCTATTTCAACCATATGTTGCATCCAGCAATGTTACCAACACTTGCAGTTTTATTGCAAGTTTCATAACATTTTTTTGGTTTTCCTTCTATCGAAAGTACTTATAGGGCCACAATCACTGTAGCATCTGAACACAGCACACACTTTAAATGTATTTCTCCTCACACACCCCACTGAGGTACGGAAGTACCATCATCTCCTTTTTACAGATGGGCAAATTGAGGCATGGCGAGGTTAAATGACATGCCTGTGGTCACACAGGAAGCCTGTGGCAGAGCAGGAAATTGAACCCAGCTCTCCTAAATCCTATGGTAGTACCCTAGCCATTGCACCATCCTTCCCCTCACCTCATGAAGTAGTGATTATGTGAGACTATCAGCTTTTATTTAATAAAATAGAGTAAGTTTCCCATCCTTCTGTTTGCAGAGAAAAGCTTGAAAATGTGAACCCTAAAACTCCAAAACACAGCAGACAAATAAAAAGAACCCAAAATGTATTTTTAAATGTTATTTTTAAGCAATCTTGGCACCTGACTCATGATTTTTGAATGCTTGGGGTTGCCAATACCAAACCCCAGCTTAAAAGAATTCCAGTTGTTTGAGACATACATGTGTTTCCAGAGCTGGTGACACACAAAGAGTAAACAAAATGAGCCACAGTAGTTTCATCTTCCTTGGAAACATTAAGAATATGAAAGTTTGCCTAGCAGAAAATGGCAAGGCTAGTGGAGAAAGAACACAGAATCATATAAGTGCAGGCCTGGAAGGGACCTTGAAAGGTTTTCTAGTCCAGTCCCCTACACTCATGACAGGACTAAGTATTATCTAGACCAGGGGTGGGCAAACTATGGCCTGGGGCCCACATCCAGCCCTTGAGACGTTTTAATCCGGCCCCTGAGCTCCTGCCAGGGAGCGGGGTCCGGGGCTTGCCCCGCTCCGCACGTGCCGTGGCACCGCGTGGCTCCTGGAAGCAGCAGCATGTCCCCCTTTTGGCTCTTACATGTAGGGGCAGCCAGGGGACTCCGCATGCTGCCCCCGCCCCAAGCGCCGCCCCCACAGCTCCCATTGGCCAGGAACCACGGCCAATGGGCGCTGCAGGGGCGGCACCTACAGACGGGGCAGCACAAAGAGCCGCCTGGCTGGGCCTCCTCGTAGGAGCCAGAGGGGGGAAATGCCACTGCTTCCGGGAGCTGCTTGAGGTAAGCACCGCACAGAGCCTGCACCCCTCTTACGCCCCAACCCCCTGCCCTAACTCTGATCCCCCTCCTGCTCTCTGAGCCCCTTGGTCCCAGACCAGAACACCCTCCTGCACTCCCAACCCCTCATCCCCAGTCCCACCCCAGAGCCTGCACCCGCAGCTGGAGCCCTCATGCCCCCCCACACCTCAACCCCCTGTCCTAGTCCACAGCCCCCTCCCACACCCTGAACTCCTCATTTCTGGCCCCGCCCCAGAGCCCTCACCCCCTCCCGCACCCCAATCCCGAATTTCGTGAGCATTCATGGCCTGCCATACAATTTCCATACCCAGATGTGGCCCTCAGGCCAAAAAGTTTGCCCAGCCCTGACAGGTGATTGTCTAATCTGCTCTTTAAAATCTCCAACGATGGAGATTCTACAACCTCCCTAGGCAATTTATTTCAGTGATTAACTAACCTGACAGTTAGAAAGGTTTTCCTAATGTCCAACCTAAACCATCCTTGATGCAATTTAAGCCCATTGCTTTTAACCTCAGAGGTTAAAGAGAACAATTTTTCTCACTCCTTCTTATAACAACCTTTTATGTATTTGAAAACTGTTATCCTGTCCCCCCTCCATCTTCTCTTCTCCAGATTAAACAAACACAGTTTTGTTACTCTTCCCGCATAGGTCATGTTTTCTAGACTTTTAATCATTTTTGTTGCTCTTCTCTGGACTTTCTCCATTTTGTCTACATCTTTCCTGAAATGTGGTGCTGAGGACTGGACACAGTACTCCAGGTGACGCCTAATTAGCATGGAGTAGAGTGGAAGAATTACTTCCCATGTCTTGCTTACAACACTCCTGCTAATACATCCCAGAATGATGTTTGCTTTTTTTTGTAACAGTATTACACTGTTGACTCATATTTAGCTTCTGATCCACTATGACCTCCAAATCCCTTTCCGCAGTACTCCTTCCTAGGCAGTCATTTTCCATTTTGTATGTGTGCAACTGATTGTTCCTTCCCAAGTGGAGTTCTTTGCATTTGTTCTTATTGAATTTCATCCTATTTACTTCAGACCATTTCTCCATTTTGTCCAGATTAATTTGAAATTTAATCCTATCCTCCAAAGCACTTGCAACCCCTCCCAGTTTGGTATCATCTGCAAATTTTATGTGTGTACTCTCTATGTCATTATCTAAATCACTGATGAAGATTTAGAGCAGAACCAGACCCAGAACTGATTCCTGTGGGACTCCACTTGATATGCCTTTCCAGCTTGACTGTGAACCACAGATAACTTACTTTTTGGGAACGGTTTTCCAACCAGTTATGCACCCACTTTATAGTATCTCCATCTAGGTTGTATATCCCTAATTTGTTTTTGAGACGGTCCTGCAAGACAGTATCAAAAGCCTTACTAAAGTCAAGATATACCACATCTATTGCTTCCTTCCATCCACAAGGCTTGTTACCCTGTTAAAGAAAGCTATTAGGTTGGTTTGGTATTTATTCTTGACAAATTCATGCTGACTGTTAGTTATCCCCTTATTATCTTCTAGGTATTTTCAAATTGCTTGTTTAATTATTTGTTCCATTATCTTTCCGGGTACTGAAGTTAAGATGACTGGTCTGTAATTCCCCGAGTTTTCCTTATTTCCCTTTTTATAGATTGGCACTATATTTGCCCTTTTCCAGTCCTCTGGAATCTCTCCCATCTTCCATGACTTTTCGTAGCTAATCGCTAATGGCTCAGATATCTCCTCAGTCAGCTCTTTGAGTATTCTAGCATGTATTTCATCAGGCCCTGGTGACTTGAAGATATCTAACTGGTCTAAGTAATTTTTAACTTGTTCTTTCCCTATTTTAGCTTCTAATCCTACCTCATTTTCACTGGCATTCATTAAATTAGATGTCCAATTGTTACTAAACTTTTTGGTGAAAACTGAAACAAAGAAGTCATTTAGCACTTCTGCCATTTCCACATTTTCTGTTATTGTTCCCCGATACACACCCTCACTGAGTAACAGGCCTACCTTGTTCTTGGTCTTCCTCTTCCTTCTAATGTATTTGTACAATGTTTTCTTGTTACCATTTATGTCTCTAGCTAGTTTAATCTCATTTATTGCCTTGGCCTTTCTAATTTTCTCCCTACATACTCGTGCTGTTTGTTTATATTCATCCTTTGTCATTTCACCTCGTTTCCACTTTTTGAGTTTCAGATCATTGAAGATTTCCTGGTTAAGCTATGATGGTTTCTTGCCATACTTCCTATCTTTCCTACATATCACTGCCAAGCGTTTAACAGGGGATTAGAAACAAGTGGAGAGTTTTTAAAAATAATAAAAGAACATAGCAGACAGTGCCCCTCAAGAACCTACTCAAATAAGCATCCCCATTCAGGATAGCACTTCAGCACATGCTTAACTCAATGGGACTTAAATTCGTGCTTAAGTTCATTCCTGAATCGGGGCCTAAGAAATTAGATCTGTAGTCTCTGCTCTGCACAAACATTTGAGGTCATACATTATCCACAAGCCAAATAAATTCTAAGGCAATGTGTTTTGCTCCCAGTAATTAACATATTTAATGCTTGCAAGAAAAGACCCATCTAATGATGGTAGGAGCTGCAGAAGCTGGGAATAACTGATCTGACCTATTTATTTATTAAAAAGCCTCTCATGATAGTTGAAACTATCAAATTGTGAGCAAGCAGAGTATACAATCAGAGAAATGTAGGGCTGGAAGGGACCTCAATTTATGATCCACTATAACCCCCATATCCTTTTCTGTAATGCTGCTGCTTAGCCAGTTATTTCCCATTTTGTATTTGTGCATTTACATTTTTCTTTCCTAAATATGGTACTTTGCACTTGTCTTTATTGAATTTCATGTTTTATTATTTCAGACTAATACTCCAATTTATCAAGACCGTTTTGAATTCTAATCCTGTCCTCCAAAGTGTTTGCAAACCCTCCCAGTTTGGTGTCATTTGCAAAATTTATAAGCATACTCATCATTCCTTCGTCCACATCCTTAATGACAATATTGAATACCAGAATCAGGACGCACCCTGTGGGACCCCACTTGATATGTCCCCCCATTTTGACAGTGACCTATTGATCACTACTCTTTGAGAATGGTCTTTCAGCCAGTTGTACACCCACCTTATAGTAATGTCATCTAGACCATATTTCCCTAGTTTACTATGAGAATGTCATGTGGGACTGTGTCAGAAACCTTACTAAATCCAGATAGAGCATGTCTACAGCTTCCCCACCCCATCCAGTAGGCCAGTTACACTGTTGAAGAAGGAAATTAGATTGGTTTGGCATGATTTGTTTTTGACAAATCCATGTTGGCTATTACCACCTTATTATTCTCTAGGTTTGAGCAAACTGATTCTTTAATAATTTGTTCCAGTATCTTTCTGGGTATCAAAGTTAGGCTGATGGTCTATAATTCCTTGTGTCCTCCTTTTCAAAGATAGGTACTATGTTTGCCCTTTTCCAGTCATCTGGGACCTCACCCTTTCTCTATGAAGTCTCAGATGTATGTAGCCATGCGATCGTATTATCCCCTCCCTTGTCCTTTTTCTTTTCCTATTGTTTGTCATACTTACTCGATCCTGCAAAGTTCTGAGCACTTTGGCCCTGACCCAGCAAAGCACTTAAACGTGTGCTTAACTTTGCATATGGGAGTAGTCCCACTGAAGTGAGGCATATGCTTAAGTGCTTTGGTGGGTCAGGGCCAGAGTAGTCAGCACCTTGCATGACTGAGCCCTTGTTGGCTCGTGTGTCAAATTAGTAAGCCCTTAGGGAAAGGGAATGCTTCTTCCTAAGGGTACGTCTATACTTACCCACTGGTTCGGCGGCAAGCAATCGATCTTCTGGGATCGATTTATCGCGGCTTGTCTAGACGCGATAAATCGATCCCGGAAGTGCTCACCGTCGACGCCGGTAATCCTGCTCCGCGAGAGGAGTAGGCGGAGTCGACGGGGGAGCCTGCCTGCCGCGTGTGGACCCATGGTAAGTACCTTTAAGTTCAAACTAAGATACTTCGACTTCAGCTACGTTATTCACGTAGCTGAAGTTGCGAATAACGTAGCTGAAGTTGCGTATCTTAGTTCGAACTGGGGGCTTAGTGTGGACCAGCCCTAAGTGTTTGTACAGTGCCTACCACAATGGGACCCCAATCCCAAGTGATATGAGTACCCCAAATTGTTTCAATGTAATCAGCACAATTCTGGTTATGGGGCAATTACAATTCTGCAGTGGGGTCTGCCTGAATAGAGGTCATTGCAGAACTAGGGCCATAGTGAGGTTGTTTTGTGGGGAAAAAATGATTTAATTACAAATGGATTTCACTATATGTATAGATTTTGCTTTGCTTCACCCACTGCTGAGTCACCTCTATATAAAGTTGTTTTCCATAATTTTAACGCTCCTCTACCATTTCTCATTGCCTCACTTTTTCTGCCATTGGCTTTTGTTAGATGTGATTTTAATGGGAACAGGACTCTTGACATTAGACTTTCTGACTGCCATCCACTTGGAAAAAAAGGAAGGAGAATATAGTCTTTGGGCTGGTCTACACTGAAAAGTTACATCAGCACAACTAAATCTCTCAGGGGTGTGAAAAATCCACACCCATAAGAGACGTAGGCTTTGTCTACACTGTCAATTGAACAACAAAACTTTTGTCATTCACAGGTGCCTAAACCTCCCTCTCCCCCCCCCCCCCGAAAGACAAACGTTTTGCCGCAGGAAGTGGCAGTGTAAACGACTTGTTGTCGGCAGGAGCGCTCTCCTGTCAACAATGCGAACCCCGCTCGTAGGGGGTTGAAGTATTTTGTCAGCAAAAGTGCTGACAAACAGTGTTTACACTGCCCAACATTTAGTGACACGGCCGTGTCGATATGGCCGTGTCGCTAAAAGCTGTGTAGTATAGACAAAGCCTAAGTCAAGCCGCTCTAAACCCATGTGTAGACAATGCAAGGTAGGCCTCGCAGAGGTGGATTACCTCCAGCGACGGAAGGGGAAGTAAGTGTCTACACAGAAGCACTACAATGGCACAGCTGCAGCTATGTCTCTGTGGAGTTTTAAGTGTAGACGTAGCCTTAAAAAATACAAGTAAGAGAGTACCTTTCCAGTGGACACTGGATAGGTGACTGGAGCTTTACTCAAACTACATCTCATTGGAAAGAGATTGGTAAAATACCGGAGAGGGGAGATTTATGGGAAAACACATGGAAACTAGAAATCTGTTGAGGGAGTCTGGAATTAAAATATGGAAATAAGTAATATTACTAAGTTTGTTGGAAGGGATGCTACATAAATAAATGTGAGAGACACAGACAGGTCCCTCTTTGGATGGTTTAAGTTTGTGAGTTAAGGTGTTTAGGAATTAGATAAGTTGGGTTCTAAATGTGATTGGGAGGGTGTAATATTGATATTATTGTCTTTTAGTTGTCTATACTGTCAAAAAGAAATCTTAATAAAAAGAACAAATACTTAAAAACAAAGATAAATGGACAATGTTTACCAAATATTTGTGGTGGTTGATTTTGGTCTAAATACCACATACTATCCGAGGCTGTTCTAAGGGCACAGTTTAAAACATCTTTTAATCATTTTCATATATATATATATATATATATATATATATATATAGGGTGTCCATCCCACATAAGACCTGAAGGAGTTAAGGTGGCCAGGTGGCCCAATAACCACCTAGGCTGCACCTGGCGGAAGGACTAATTAGAGATGAGGCTCAGCTGGACAGGAACAGGAGGGGCCTTTATAAAGCCCAGTAGCTGAGGGCAGAAGGGGGCTGCAGAGAGAGAAATGGTAGCCACTTTCAGGGTGAGAGAAGGTAAGGTAAAGTAAGGTAGGAAGTAGTCCAGGGATACAACAGTAAGGGTTAGGACCATACAGACATTGACTGCTTGTTGTAGGGTCCCTGGGCTGGAAGCCAGCATAGAGGGTGGGTCTGGGTTCCCTACCAGCCTCTGGGCAGTGGTGCCTTTAAGGCCAGTGAGAGGAAAGACAGCCTGGGACAGTGAGTCCCCAGAGACTTTGATAGCCTGGAAGGGGCAGACTACAGTGACCTGGCTGGAAGGCCAAACCACAAAGCAGGAGCAGTCAAATCCCAAGCAAACAAGGCAGGGGAATGACAGCATGAGCAACCACTGCAGCGACGTCTGACTGGCAGAGCTATTCCCCAGACACTGCCAGAAGGAGGCACTCCGGAGAGAAGTAGAACACTCTGTGACAATATAACATTATCCACTTTGACAGTGAATCCAAAATGCACATGCCATGAAGGAGAAGAAACCAATATAACGAGGCTCATTTCACTCTACTCCTCTGATCCCTCAGACTGCATACTTATGCAAATATCCTTTTCTTTACTGTTACCTCATCCCCAATTTGTCTGTTTATCCACCTGTTGTTCATTGTTATAGTCATAAAACATGAGCTCTCTGGGGCAAGGACTGTCTTTGTTCTACTCCATTTGTGAAGTGCTACCACAATGGGGCTTTGATGATTAGCTGGGGCCTCTGGGCACTACTTCAATCAGTAATAATCATTCCTTGGTTAGAGGGGGAGTAGACACAAGAAAAGTACACCTCTATGTCAATATAACGCTGTCCACCATCATCACAGTGAAGCAGTGGTGAAAATGTATCAGAAGAACCAAGACATCGGCCCTGTCTATACTGGGCTGATTTTTGCTGTTGCTGGGGTTTTTTGTATCCCTTCAGCTATGTTGACACAAACCCTCAGTGTAGATGCACTGCACCATTCAAAGAGGAGACTTACATCAGTACAACTTACCCCTGTTTTACAAGCCTTGTCTTACTTGGCTATAGTGAGCTTACTAGTATAGTTTAGTTTACACTAGGGGGTTGCACTCCTGACACCAGTACAAATTTCTCTAATCTAGATAAACCCAGAGAAAACTGGGAAGGGCACCTCTAAGTGCAATAGAAGAATGAGCAAACAGACACTCAACTAGAACAAATAGGCTGGCCAAAAAAAGTACAACAAATAAACAAGCCCCTATGATTCACTGGTCCTGCTGGCAAAACAAATTAAAAGAATAACCAAGAGCAATAGATCAGGAAAAACAGCTTCAGAACAAAGCCTACAAAGGATCTCCCATGGGCGTTAAAGGGAGATAAAACAAAACATTCTTAATGTAGGGAGTTCACTTGTGGTAGAGATTCCTTTATTTAATCTAAGTAAAACTTTTGGTCAGGATCATGATTCAGTTTTTCTGATCTCTACACAATGTTTATTATTAAAAGTATTGACTAACAGGTCTTTCTGGTGTAACCCTTCTGCCCATCTGAGTTGGCAGCAACAAGGGCCGGGTTCAGTATCTAGGGGTTCCGTTTCAATAACACAATGCAAAACCAGCTCGAGCCCCCACCCAGTGACCTGGGACAATTACGTACCACCCCCTGGGTGCCTCTAAGAGGCAATACTTCCCCTCTCGCAAGCACGGAGTCTCAGTGCAGCAAAATCCTTTTAATAAAGGAGGGAAACAATGCGGCATTATGTTGGGGAAATACCACAAACAGGATTCATAACACAAACCATGAGCAAAAGACCCACCCCCAAGTAAGTTTGGCAGTATCCTTTTCCCCTCAGGGTCTTAAGTCCAGCAACCCAAAAAATCACCCAAAGTCCCAAAAGTCCAACACCGAAAAGTCTCTTGAGTCCAGCAACACAAAAATCACCCAAAAGTCCAACAACCCAAAAGTTTCTGTCCCTGGTCAGTGCAGCCCCAGAGTTCAAAAGTTTATCTGCAGAGTTTTACCTCCCAGCCCGGGGGGGCACAGCGGTGTTAAGGGGCACCTTATGTGGTCCAAGGCCAACTGCCCCACCTCTCCATGGGGTTCTGCTGCAACCACTCCGCTCCACCAGCCATCCCATGAGCCACTCCAGCCATTCCGCGAACTGCTCTGCTCCGCCAGCCGCTCCGCTCCACCAGCTGTCCCACAAGCCGCTCCAATCGTCCCACAAACTGCTCTGCTCCGCCAGCCGCTCAGCAACATAGCTTCAGGCCCCCCCACAGCACTCAGTGATTTCAGCTTGTAGTAGGGGAGCCTCAGTGCTGGTGCACCATTGGCCCAAAGTGAATTCAGCTCAGCAGCCTGTAACTAGACTTCTAATAGAATTAAAATTAGCTCTGATATTCCACAGTAGAGAGAGGAGAAGGTACAATTAGCATTTCAGGCCCTCAAAAGGAACCAATACCATCAGGTACAAATACCTGTCCCCAGCCTCTTTCAATTCACTGGGTTTTGGAACCCATGTCCCTTGTCTACCGAGTGCTACTTACTTGATGGCGAGTCCCTCTGTCATAAAACAGTTTCATTGTCCTTGATTCACATAATCAGGGTAACAACACTTTATTCTTCCTGCCCCAATAACAGAGAAAGTGGGGATCCCACAGCAGCCAAAGTGACCATTTGGGCTGCTGTGGGTTCATGTTAGGCGGGGTGGGTGTGCCTATGCAAACAAGATCAGCCCTTGAAGTTCTTTTCCACAACTCGCCACAACTCACCACCAGATTTCAGTGTAGAGCTCATCCTGACTCTGCTTACATCGGGGCAGAGGTAAGTTTAGGACTCAAATATGGGATGTCTCTTGCAATGTTAGATGACAAGAAAACAAGCTTCAAACTCAGCCTGAATGGGCTGTAAGACCATACTGAATGCAGCCCCATTGCCTTCAGTGGAGTTGTCTGGGCACAATTAAGGAAAAAACTTAGCCTTTGGAATCTGATTCACACCCATAAAATTCAGACAATCCAGAGTTCAGGCCAAAGTGCTATGTATTCCATGGCCATGAAATTCATCCCTTGATCCTATCTTCCCATGGAATTGTTCTGCGGAACCTATGCTTTCTTGTATTAAAAAGTCTCCAGCCCTCATACGTTAACCTTGAAAACAGGAACCAAATATCAACAAATTCAGGGTTCTGTTCCTGAGTTTACAGATAGCCTGAAACAATAGCTCAGAGGTATGAGCTACCCATTCATCGGGTTGTTAATACTGAAATCCAAAAATAGTCATTTAACTGACATTGTTAATTGTATCTCTGATAACCATTTTAGCAGAAATACCAGCTAATGTGCTTATTCCACAATCCCTAACTCCCTCCTTTGCATCCACAGATCCCAATATACCCCACCTGTCTCTACATGCCAGCTCACACCCTGACACCTTCTATGATATTGCTATGCATTGTCCACTCACAAATCTGTGGCATGCTGCAAACTGAAAACATGGGAACACCAGAATTGCCAAACTGGCTCAGACCCATAGTCCATCCAGTCCAGCATCTTGTCTCCAACAGTGTCCAGCACCAAATGCTTCAGCAGGCAGTGCAGAAACCCCACAATAGGCAGATGTGGGATAATCTGCCCGCATTAACTTTTTCATCCAAATCCCTAATAGTTAGAGATTGGCTTAAACCTTGAACCATGAGGTTTTTATCACCCTTCCAAGAAGATTTGTTAGGTTTGACTATAAAACTTTGGATATCCTTGTTATTCATATAAATGTCCAATCCCTCTCTGAATCTTGCTGTAGGACAATATAAAATACATGGAATTATACCTGGGGCTCCTGCATTGATTGCATCATTCACCTTCAAATTGAATTCAGTACAATCCCCATTTTTTTAATTTTAAATCAAGCTGCTACAGAATTTCCAACCTGCTTCACCAGAGCGCCATGTAACCCACGGCCCTTGCAGCAGAATTTAGGACCAGCTAATCAGAGATTACCAGCAGCCTTGTCAAAGTGCTGGTAGGTCTTTCTTATCAGTCCATGTGTATATGTACACATACCATAACTTAATCAGCTAAAGAACACATCTATTGACATTTTAGGATATGTATTCATATACTCAAGTCCCCTTCTGCTCATTCAAGAGCAAGTGACCTACCGGTCAACCAGGAAGCTCTCTGGTAACTGAGAGGTTAGCAGAAGGCTAAGGGAGAGTCCGCTACAAAGCAGGTTTTGTTTAGCCCAGCCAGGCCTTTATTTGATTTCTATTAAATATTTCAAATTGGTTTAAGCTTCCTGAAAACAATTGTCCCTGAGAAATCTCCCCACCTGTCAACTTTTCCGCTCTCTTATGGTAAGACTTAAGTAGAGAATGTGACATTTTGGGGAATATATTTTGTCATCATGTGAATTTTTTGCTTTTATGAATAGCATTTATTATTGTAACCTCCACTGTGGATTAGAACCTCCATTTAGTAGCAGGAATTTGACACCCAAAGGGCAGGCTACATCTAGAAAGCTGCAACAAGAGGCCCATCAACATGCAAATAGTTCTACCCTGGTAGAATAATGGGAGTTTCTACCAGCAGACCTATTGACTTTTAATAACTCTCTTCCCAGCAGCAGGGCGGGAGTGGGGGGGCAGGGGGTTGGAGAGTGGAAATCACCAGTGGAAAAAATAGAAAAGGTGCCAGAGGCTGCTTTTAAAAGTGACAGGCTCCCTGAGCAAGAGGAGCCATTCCATGACCAGAAGATACAGCTAGAGGAGTGACTTTGCCTTCTCCCAATGCCACTGACCAAAACTGAGGACTCTTGGGAGTGGTGAAGACTCTGATGGGGGAATTGCATTCAGGGTTTTGTTTTGCATGGATCTGTGCTGTCAAAGAGTAAAAACTATGTTTAAGAAGTTCCTTTGCAACACCTGTATTCTTTGCTTTAACTGTCACATAGCTCCCCAAGGGATCAAACCATAAACCACAACGACGTGGGACTCCAGGAGAAGATGTAGAGTGGCTGGAGAGGCTTTGGAGGGCTCAGCAGTAGCTTCGGGGAGTATGGCACTTAGACTGCGGAGTCTCTTGTGCCAGAATGGATGACAGACAAGAGATCTGACTTTGCGAGAGCCTCTTTCGAGCCCCACAACTGGAAGCACTGACTGGACTCTGCTCAGACCCAGCTGGCTTGGATGTGCGTGGCATCCAAAAGTTTGGTCCAATTAACACAGTCTGGTGACCATCCACTATGGGAACTCAGTCATGACTGTGCCCGGAAGGTTTTAGTTCATGACTCCTTAATTAAAGAGCTGTTGCAGTATGTCATGTGGCCACCAATGGGCACTGCATATGTTTGGTAAATCTACATACTAAAACTCATGACACTTTCAACTAACTGGATGGCTGTTGCTTTCTTAGGCCAGGATCCTGCCATCTAATATACATGGACAGACATTTACATCCATGTAGATTCCTGTAGAACTCAGCAGAGCTCCTCAAGCCACAGGGGTCCATCCACACAGATCAGATTGCAGGATGGAGGCCTTGGTGGCCTGATCCAAAGCCTTTCCACTGACTGATAAGCTTCAACATCACTGATAAGCTTCACTGGTAGGCCAGGAGTCTGCTGATTTGTTGCCACATTAAAATATCATATCTGAGTTGTTGCTCACTTTTATTGGTCAGTTTGGTGAACAACTAGACTGTATGTTTTTCGATTGGCATAGTCTTTGATCTCCTGTTCATTTGTGCTGTCTGTATAATTCAGTTTTCTACTTTTTTCCAGGTCTTCTTGTTTCCATGCCCTTCATTTTTTTCTGTCTGGTGTGGTAAACAAATAGAAAATGCCCCAAAACATTTTAAACACAGGAAAACATTCAATAAAACAGTTGACACCTTTCCTGTACTTTACCAAAACTTCCATGAGGCAACACAAGAAGACCCAGATGAGAAATGTTTAAATGTTATTACTCTTAAGAACCTAATAATCAATTCAAAGCTAAATGATTCTCAGATAGAAAAGACTATACCTCCCATAGAAATCCCAGAAAGTCTACTCTACAATCAGTTAACTGGCAAAGCACTATGCTAAAGTATAGTATTCTATAAAACCATTTTAATGGAGAATTCTACATCTAAAAATTAAGAGATTTAGCCATCCTGATTTTAGAAGCAGTTACAGATATTATGGAAAATATGCTACCCTAGACAGACAGGATAGCTATCAATTCAATAATCCCCAGAGAAGGCAAAGCCAAAACAAACTGAGCCTTCCACAATCTGATCCCCCTTTATTACAGCTTGATTTGAAATGTTATGGGTTGATGGGTTTCATTGTAAATAGAATAGGTTCAGTGTTGGAAAACTTATTATTATTATTACACAAAAAAGGAAAAAAATATTTCATCATCACTTGACAATGAAAAGTTTCTGATGGGGTAAATGGATCTCTTATTTGCAGTTTTAGGAAAAAAGGGGTTTCTCAGTGGAATATATATCATGGATTGAAATCTTGAAGCTCAAGTGAAGTTCAATGACTGTTACTCAACCCCTTTACATTAAAGCAGAGGTTCATGCTAGAGTAGCCCTCTTTTTCCCACTCCTGTTTGTTATTTCAACAGATCCACTGGCAGCCAGCATCAGAAAACAGGAAAAATAATACGAACAAAAATAGGGAACATCTTCAAATGTATGCAGAGCACTTCGTCATTTTGTAAACTTTCTGTTTCCTGACATATCTGTTTTACAGCTATGTTAGGGAGGGAGATTATCCAGCCAGACGGATCGAATCATATGCAGAATGCACTCTCTGGGAAGCAGTATGATGTACATAACCATTTTAAAATGAAAGTTGCTTGATCATATTGCTTTTCTTTTCAAAAAGGTGTATGTAAAATGATCATGCCCCATGTAAAAAAAAATTGCCTAAAAATTCAGTTTGAAAAGTGAAACCTTTTTCAGGTTTCACACCATGCCTTCCCCTCCTCACCCATAAAAAGTATAAGTTAATTAAAAGAAAACTTTGATTAACTGACCATTTGGACTCAATGATCAAATAGGCCATCATCTTTACCTACTAAAGCCCTATTTACATCCTGGTTATACATGCCTTTGGAAAGATCGGATTATAATGGAAATGCTCAGAGACCCTACACAAGGAGTAGTCAATAGGCAGACCACAGGCCAAAACTGGACCGCCAGACCCTTTTGAACAGACCCTGAAATCTTTATTATTATTTTCTCTAGAGTCTGGACCTTGACTATACCTTGACTAAGAAATTTGGACCTTGACAAAAAATAATTGACTACCCCGCCCTACACTATAGCAACTTGACTAGCAACACTATAGTAATTTTACTGCTGAAAGAACATTTCCTCTTGCTTTTGCCTAAACCGGCTCCACTTGCTCATTCCTATTCTAGTTGATCAGTGTATATATACCCTTGCCAAATACAAACTGCCCAGGAAATTGGAAACCTCTGTCCTCTCATACAGTTCATATGATTCACTTATGTGCCCATTTGTTTCATACAGTAATGTATGCACCCAGCTATGTCTCTACATTAGAGTGATGCTGCATAAGCAGTGTTGGGTAAGACTAATATGACGGTATCACCCTTACTGATAATCACAGCTCTCATTCAAGACAATTATAGCACATTATAAATAGAGATATAGGGATCCTGCTTGTTTTGGAATTCGCAGACATCAAGTACTCGCTGCTATTTCCCTGAATAGGGTGTGGATCTGGATGACTAGTGAGGTCAGTCTCACATTACTTACAGTGTCAGCAGCTTGTGCTAAGATGGGTCTTATGCAAGGGAAGAGGTCAGCCCTCAGCAGTACATAGCATGGGAGACAGTTCAGCTGCACTGATCACACAAAACAATGCCAGACCTTGCTTTTCTCATAAGATAGGACAGAAAGCAAAGAGTTAAAAGACTATTTGACTCCATTTGAATGTACTGATGGATACTGAATATGAGCTCCTTTTTCACCATGAACCTGATCCAACGCCCACCAAGTCAATGGGAGTCTTTCCACTGTCAGGTCTGGGTGCTAGTTTAATGACTGTTTAGGAGTATTCATTGTGAACGGATAAAAATATAATCTAGTAAAACACAGAATCATAGAAATGCAGAACTGGAAGGGACCAGTAGTGTAGCTAGCGGGGTGCAGGGGAAGCAGCCACTTCCCTTCAGCAAATTTGCCCAAAGCGGCGCCTTTCCAACTGCGGCCGGAGGAGCGAGGGCGCAGCCATGCGGGGGCGGCAGGCGCGCAGCCGTAGGAGCGGGGGGGCGCGGCCAGAGGAGCGGGGGGGGGGGGGCGGGGGGGGGGCCGGCGGCCCGGGGGGGGGGGGGGGCGGGGGCTGAGGGGGGGGGGGGGGGGGGGAGCGGCCGGAGGAGGAGCCAGCCAAGGGGGGCGTGGCCAGAGGAGGAGCCAAGGGAGGCGCCTTTTTTAGGTTTGCTCCCCCTCCTCTTAGAAGCTGGCTACACCACTGGAAGGGACCACAATTTGTCATCAAGTTCAGTCCCCTGCATTGAGGCTGGTCTAAGTATTATCTAGAGCAGGGGTCGGCAACGTTCAGCACGCGGCTCACCAGGGTAAGCACCCTGGCG
>NW_020664540.1:340423-340723 GCF_002925995.2 Terrapene triunguis | reverse complement strand
CGGCGCCTTTCCAACTGCGGCCGGAGGAGCGAGGGCGCAGCCATGCGGGGGCGGCAGGCGCGCAGCCGTAGGAGCGGGGGGGCGCGGCCAGAGGAGCGGGGGGGGGGGGGGGGGGGGGGGGCCGGGGGCGCGGGGGGGGGGGGGGGGGGGGGCGGCCGGAGGAGGGGCCAGCCAAGGGGGGCGTGGCCAGAGGAGGAGCCAAGGGAGGCGCCTTTTTTAGGTTTGCTCCCCCTCCTCTTAGAAGCTGGCTACACCACTGGAAGGGACCACAATTTGTCATCAAGTTCAGTCCCCTGCATT